>NC_045707.1:60486626-60631852 GCF_009834535.1 Camelus ferus
AGGCCGGCGGACTAGGAAGAGAGCACTGTGGCCTTTTGCTTTTATTCATCAGCATGTCAAAAACCATGTCTTTTACATTTTAAATAAAACTTCAGCTTGATCTGGGTGTTCAGTGTCTTTCAGTTAACCTTTTGGAGGAGCTGTTGTGATCTTGGTTAGTGGAAAATCCTTTGGGTCCCCACCTGCATTTTTATTGGTTAAAGAGAGTCCACCCCATTACGCAGCTGACTCACTAGGTTAATGTTTGCATTATGGCAAGTTGGCCTCCCCAGTGAGGGTTGCTAGGCAACGGGCCCGGCCATCCCAGCTCTTCACAGCTGGCATTCAGCCGCACAGAATTCCTGCCTGCCTGCCCCATTCGAGCCTGGTGGTTACTCATCACTTGTCGGGAGCAGTCTCCTAAAGCATGGCCCCAGGTCCACCCGCACTATAGTCACCTGGGTGTTAAAAAGGCAGATCTTGAGGCCCCACTTCAGCCCTACAAACCAGAATCTCTAGGTGGGGGTGGGGGGCACAGAATTCCTTCTAACAAGCTCCTCAGAAAGGCACACTGACCTGGGAGTGCGCACACGGTTAAACAAAACACTTAAAAATTCTATTGATTTATCTGTACCCAAAGATCATGACAGTTACCTACAGACAGCTATAGAATCTGAGGCTTAGCGTGACTTTAACTTTTTAGACCCCCCACTCTCATCTGATGGTTACTTACCAATCCTCGAAACGGGTGATTTTTCTCACAGATTTCAATTCTGCAGAATTAGTGCTGAATGTTGTGTTGTCCTGGCACATTCAGCTGGCTCAGGTAGAAAAGGAATATTAGACCATGTAAGGAATATTTTCATTATTTCTCCAGGAACTTTTAGTTCATTACCAAAGATTCAATCCAACCATTTACTTTTCAGGGTGAGGGTGTGAAATGGGTCTGTAACGTGTTTGTAAAATTGAATCAGCCAAGTCTTTGCACACATCTTCATCTTCTAAAGCCTATTTTAACATAGTTTTACTTATTTTGAAAAGCTAAAGGGGGTGTGTTATGTATGATATATATATATATATATATAAGCAGAAACTTAGTGGGAAAAAGTTGATTGAGGGTATACTGGGGGAAAGAATTCATAGCCTTGAGCACTTCACATGTTTCAGAAGGCACAGTACATCATGGGAGAAGGAAGGGCCTTTCTGCTAAGCATGCTGCAGAATTTAATTGACTAAGGGAATAGGCTGAACTTAAGAATAATTATGGAGTAAATTCTGATTCATTCTGTGGTAGTTTCAAACATGCACATAAATTCTTTTGATATTCCCATCAAAAGATGGAGTCTAATTCCCCTCCGTTTGAATAAAGGTCAATCTTAGTGATTCATTTTTAACTAACAGAGTGTGATGGACCAGGCTAGATTAGAAGCGACTACAGCTTTTGCCTGCCTCTTTCTCTCAGGATGCTCACTCTCGGAACTCAGCCTTGGTGTTTTGAGGAAGCCCAGACGACACGGGGAGGCCACATGTAGGTACTGCAGCCGTAACCTCATCTAAGATCTACCTCATCAGCCAGTATCAACTCACAGACGTGTGAATGCGTGAGCATTCAGACTGTTCCAGTCCCCAGTTTTTGAACCATCCCAGCTGATGCCAAGTGGAGTGGAGTGAGCTATTCCTGTTGAGTCCTGATTAAGTTGCAGATCTGTGAACAAAAATACCATTTTAATCCACTAAATTTTTTGGTGGTTTGTAAAGGCAGCTGTGGACAACCAGAATGTTATATAATCCGTTCCCACACAGCCACCACTTCCCATACCTACCATGTTTCCCAAATTGTATTGGAGATGCCACCAGGTATCTGAGAGAAAAAATGCTTTACATGAGTTGTTACCTGATAATTAGAAATTTCTGCCTGATAAGGTTTAGGCCCCCACTCATAATTAAAATTATTCTTAAATTGGGAGCCATGGCAAAACAGCTGCTCCAAAACTGTAATAGCTTCTAGTGGTACTAGGAGTGGGAAATGGAATTTGGCTTCGGGCAGGCTCTGTTCTGGGAGGAATCACTTTTATCATTTGTTTTTAAGTCAGTAAGCTAGCTTGAGTCCAAATGTGGTATTAAATTTCCTCATGGTAAATATTTTTGTTTAAAAAGTTTTTTTTGTTTTAAAAATGACCCACTTGGGACATTTTCAGCCCCTTGTGGTGGTCTCGTACATTCAGGGAGGACTGCTGGCAACTCTAGTTCTAGAAAGTCATGATCAATTAAGTTTAAGGAGCTATCTATCTATCTACATACCTACCTATCTACCTACTTATCTACCTACCTACCTATCTTCCTGTAGAGTCACAGTACACACTAGCCTACTGAGGGCTTTGAGATCTTATGGTTAAGAAGTCTGTTTTAACTTGAAGAAAGCCTTGCACTGAATTTGTTGTCCATGGAACCACTAATATCTCAAGGAACACTGGGAAATGTTGGCCTAGACCATTGGTTCTCAAATTTTTGGGTCTCAGGACCTCTTCAGATTCTTCAATTACTAAGGACCCCAAAGGGTTTTTTTTTTTTTTGACAGTTAAATCTATCATTTTCTATATTAGAAATTAAAATTAAAAAAAATTAATTCAGACCTCCATGTACAGCCAAGTTGAAGTAACAGGAACCAGATTCATCCTCACTTGAAAAAAACCAAAGACACAAATTACATGAAAAAATCCGGTTTTCAAAACACTTGACAATAAGCAACAAAGGACAGTTATGGGGAAAACGACACCAGTCTTAGGATTAGCAAGCTTACTCTTTTCAGAGTTTCCAAGCTATAATGCAAGGAGGGAGAATACAGGGGCACACTGCAATTGAGAAGACAGAGCTGAGCGTCCAGAGAAACCACAGCAGCTAGAATTGTAGGGACTGGAGAGAGCTGTACAGAAAAAGAACTTCAGAAATTTGCAGAGCACCACCCAGCCCCCACCTTGCAAGTCATCAGGTGAGCTGCATTCTGATTGCATATGCATGTGAGGTAACTACCTAAGATTATGGGGAAAAAACATCTGAAACATTCAGGACAGTGTCTGGTGCTCATATGGAGCCAGGAACAGTGCCCATTCTCACCCGTGAGATTGGGAAACGGGATTCATGAAGCTTGGGATGGAATACACAGGTCTTGTCTCAGTAATGGGGAACAATTAACCCTAAGCTGAACACTGCTCTGGTCCTGCCTTACAAATCTTGCCTAACAGCAAAACCTGCATCCTGAAACAAAGCTCTGGTATTTTTATAGTATTTTTATAACAATACAAAAATATCCAGGACTCAATTCATAGTGTCTGGCATTCAATCAAAAATTACCAGGTATGGACAGAAGCAGGAAGATACGATCCATAATGATGAAGAAAAATTTACCAAAACCAACCCAGACCTGATATACGCATATGAAAATTAGCAAGTAAGGATATTAAAACAGATTAATTATAACTGTATGCTCTATTTTCAAAAAGTTGAGACATAGAAAAAATGGTCCAAAGTCAAACATTATAGGTGAAAACTAGAATGTGGGAGATAACCTGTTCAAACTATTGTTACCAGAGTTCTACACAGCTCTGGAGGCATTACTTACAATACAGTAAAATAATTATGAAATGAGTATTAGTCCAACCTGAAAATATTTGTTTAATACCACTGAGTATTAATTAAACCAATCAATGAAACCATTAATAATCATCTGAACAACAGGAAAGGGTTCCTCTATAATTTTCCCTTTGTAAATCCCCAAATAAAGCTTTCTTTGTCATGCATAACTTCTCAAGTAACTGAAACCAATGTTTGGTAGGTTTCATTTTCCAATATTTTACTGCAGTCTTCTAGACATATTTAGGTTTAAATCTTAAGAGATTCATATAGTCTCTGAGGATCCTAATTAAACCCATGGAATCCAAAATTCTTAAAGAAAAATTTATTCTCTTATTTAAAAAAATTAATCACACACAGAGAAGTGGAGATTTTTTTTTTAAAGAATATTACCACCAGCTTCTACTTTTGCCAATTTCTAGTCTTGCCACTTGATTCCTAGTTGACCCAGATGTAAAAATACAAAATAATTTTTTCATATCATTGGTACCACTACCAGTGTTTCATCAATTTCCTGAAGTGAACTGAGAAAAATAACAAACACACATTTAAGAGTCAATATTTATTCTGATTAATATTTTACAAAATTTTGACAGATTTAATTTATGTAAGGAGAGCTAACTTATTAAACACTTTACAGGTTTTTCTTTCCACAGAGTAACACAGTAAGTAGCAAAATAATACTTGGCACAGTTATAAATAAAGAAAATACAAAATAAAAATATCCATGATGCTGTTTTATGCTTATTAATATTTCAAATAAATTCCTGGGAACAACAAAAACATAAGGAAAAAATTCCAAAGAAGTAATCCATGTTCAGAACTGAGAAATAAGTTTCTATTTGCTAAAAGTATCCAATTAAGCTGAAATGAACTATTCCCCAAAGGGTCATCTTCATACACAACTTTTTAAAACTGGTTCCACATACAACGTAACAAAATAATTAGACGGTACGCTGCTGCATAGTTGGCTCCTGACCATCTGACCATTTCTAAGTTATAGATTCACTGGTACTATGAGATGGTTAGTATTAAAGCATTAACATTGCTAATATTTTCCATGTTCTTATACAGCAAGAGTGGTTTTTTTTTTTTTCCTATTTAACTGAAAGACATCTCTTTTGCACTGAAAAGAATATTGTACCCCAAAGAAAGAACATGGTAACAACACTCTCACCCAAATTCTGAGAAAACAACCACTGTAGTTGACTGTTAATAAAAACGTATTTGATAAAAACTGCAACTGAGTCTTTATGTGAAGTGGCTCAAAATACAAAAAATTAAAACAAATTCTAGCCTTTTATAAATAACTTTGAATTTAAAAATTATCTAAAATTTCCCCCAATTAGTCAAAACTAGCAGAGACATTTGTAAAGTTAACCAATTTTGTACATTCTATGACAAAATGGCACAATGCTATTGCCACCCCACACCCATCTCTTCCCTTTTCAAAAATAAAGTATGCCAATTTTCTAATATTAAAACACTCACATACACTAAGGATAATCTTTTTGATGTGTGGCTTACGGTCAAAGAAACTACTATATAAAAATGGTACTTGGAAATACTGAACACCAACTATATACATTTTCACTGCTCCTCTTACTAAGGCAAGGGGCGGGTGTACCACTAGATTGCTTTAATACCTGTAATCTGCATTTTACAGAGAATACTAATTTTACCAAGCATCAGACATGCAGTGAACTTGCAGGGTATAATGCCTATTAACAGCAATATTGAACATCACTAGAAGCTCATTAGTTATCTCCCTTTTCTTTTTGGTTGGATAGAATGAAATGAGCAGCTTTAAATACACTAACACATAGAGACACAAAGAGAAAACTATTTGATAAATTATTTATATACAGATACACAATCTTTACACTGGTCTAGGATCTGTCATCAGTCTGACCACCCTTTTCCCACCCTCCCCCAGCCCATTCCCTCTCACAGGTTTCCCACAGGTTGCTCGAACCACAGTTTGCTACAGCACTTAAGAGGACTAAACCAAATCTCACTCTGTAAACAATATTTATGGAAGCAGTGACTAATAGTTTACCATGAGAGTATGGAAATGCTGTAACAAAAATTGATCAGTGCATCACGTTTAACAGTAAGAAAATCTTTCTGAAATTGTTTCAGACAGCATTAACAAATTTCAAAACATTCAATATTTGGGAAAATTGAAACAGTCTTGGGGATAAAATACTTTCTGATGGATCATTTTTTAAAAACCAGAATATACCGTTAGCTTTTCTTTTATTCACATGTGCTATATGTACAGAGATCATGCTCCATCTTTAGCTAAATTCCATTATTTTGTCTACAATTTATTTTGCAGTATATCCATTCATCTCTATTACTGAGAATTCTGCATTAACTTATTTGTTCTGCCTTTTCTTGAAAGTAGCTTAACTCTTAAAACCTGGACTATTTGTGCATCAAATTAAATTCTAATTTATGCTTTACTGGATAGTGTTTGCTAGTAGTATACATTCTATGAGGTGTACCATGCACTTAGTAGGGCTTTTAAATTGAACAAAATAACATGACTTACTATAATCATGCAAGTGCTTTATTATCAGACCATAAAACCTTAGAGCAAGGTTACTACAGATTATTTCACTGAACTAGAAATATATCAGCATTGCAACAGCTGATAGCAATAAAATATTGTTAGCACATTTTTTTGGTGAACATTATTTCCTTGTGCCTTTAAAGACACATTACAGTAGATCCCTAATAAAACCACATGATTTTCATCACAGTATTTACATGTACATTCTAAAATGTACATAATACTAGTCTGAAGCAATTTAAGACAACTCTCTTGGAATTAAATGCAATACTAATAGTAGATTGCATCATAAAATTTAGCTGTATACCATGTAGTTTTAGCTTGAATCGAACGTTTCTGATCAGTATACCACTACCATGTCTGTCAACAGAATAAATTCACTCTTTTTTCATGAAAAATGTTATGAGAACAAAAACCAAAAAGTTGAGTATGTTGTGAATTCCCACATTAAGAACCATTAAAATTCTTTTAAAGATCTTTAATCTTCCCAGAAGTGGCAGTGTGTTCTGTCCATGTTTACTTTTGTTAATAAAAGTGTTGAAAAAAAGACTGTAAAATTCACTGTTAGCCCTACGTATAGCATGCGATTTGTTCAAAGGATGTGGATTCGAGTGTGAGAGAGACACGGACAGACACAATTTTCAGGCACCGCTCAGCAATATGCTTCAGAGGATAAAGATGCTGCTACACAAGCTGGTACCCAGATCCTGATATTTGGTCATACTCTATTGTATACTGCCTGGTCCAGTCCACGGTAACAGGACGAAAGAGGCCACAGCATCGAAATTCAAAGAAGTCTATAATATTCCTTACACATCCATGGCTAAAACACCCCCCAAAAAAGAGAAAAAGAGAAAGTCCATTAGTACAACGATTTAATATATGAGTTTAATATAACTTTGGTGTTAAATTTATTTTTTTCTAAACTTAAAAACTCAGGTTGCCAGAAAGTACCTTCTTAGAACTCTACAAAATACACAGGCACTCATGTTTCTTCACAGCTCTGACAGCACCAATTTTTCTCTTTTGCCAATTTAATGGGCTGCACAATTATATCTTAAAGTTATTCAAATTCGCTTTTCTTTCATTCCTGTGTCTTATGCAATTTTTGATAAAATCTTTCCTCACTGGTGGCTCCTTGGCAAGGAGACAAACTATTTCCAAAATTGAGAAAGTAAAGGACAAAATAATATAAATAGCATGAACATGACACTATACCCAAGAGTAACAATTTAAGAAAAAGAAATGTCAAAGAAAAGTTCCCAGAATGTTAGGACTTCAAGAACACCTTCGTAAAAGCGGTCAGTTTTAAATCTTACATAATTATTCTGCTTATGGTAGAATTCTTAAAACTACCCAACTGATTCTCTTATTTTTGCTTTTATTTAAAAAGGTTTGCATGTTTCCCAGAAGCCGCAACAATTAACAGCACCACAAAAGCCTGAAGGTAGTAGACAAGAAGCTTGAGTAAAACTCAAAGTTTTAAATATTTCATAAAATTAGGAAACTACCGTTTCTTGGCTTCAGATTGAATGCAAATTAAAAATGTATATAAAAGAATAGTACAATCTCTTCGATAAATGGTGTTGAGGAAACTGGAGAGTCAAAAGCAAAAGAACTCAACTGGACCACTGTCTTACAATATATACAAAAATTAACTCAAAATGGATTAGACCTGAGTGTAAGAACTGCAACCAGAAAACACAGGTGTTAATAAGCTCCATGACATCAGTCTTGGTGATGAAATTTTCAAAATCTGACACCAAAAGCAAAGGCAACAGCAGCAAAAATAAGCAACTGAGACTATGTTACACTAAAAAGCTTCTGCACAGCAAAGGAAACCATCAACAAAATGAAAAGGCAACCTACTTGAATGGGAGAAAATATTGCAAATCATATACCTGATAAGGGATTAATATCCAAAATATATAAAGAACTCATACAACTCAAATGCAAAGAAGTAAAGAATCCAATTAAAAAATAGGCAGACAATGAACAGACATTTTTCCAAGGAAGACATACAGAATGCCAACAGACACATGAAAAGATGCTCAACATCACTAATGTTTACGGAAATGCAAATCAAAACCACAATGGAATGGCTATCATCAAAAAGACAAGAAATAACAAGTGTTGGCGAGGATGCGGAGAAAAGGTAACTCTTCTACACTGTTGGTGGGGATGTAAATTAGTGCGGCCACTATGGAAAACAGGATGGCGGTTCCTCAAAAAACTAAACACAGAACTACCGTATGATCCAGCAATTCCACTTCTGGGCATTTATCTGAAGGGGACAAAAACACCACAGTACCTGCACCCTCATGTTCATTACAGCGTTAGTTAACAGCACCCAAGATACGGAAACTACCTAACTGTCCAGTGGTAGATGAACATATTTTAAAAATGTGATACACACACATAGAAATAAAGTTCAGTCACTTTAAAGAAGAAGGAAATCTGGCCATTTGCAACATGGATGGACCTTGAGGGCACTATAAGTCAACTAAGTCAGACAAAGAAAGACAAACACCATATAACCTCACTTATGTGGAATTTAAACAAACAAACCCAAGCTCATAGATACAGGGTAAATCGGTGGAGGTGAGAGGCTGGGGCAGGGGAGGAGGCGAAATGGGTGACGGGGGTCAAAAGGTACAAACTTCCAGGTCTAAAATAAATAAGTCTTGGGGACATAATGTACAGCATGGTGACTACAGTTAACACTGTATTGCTTATCTGAAAATTGCTAAGAGAGTAGATCTTAAAAATTTCTCATTACAAGAAAAAAATTTTTTCTATCTATGTATGGTGATGGATGTTAACTGGACTTACTGTGGTCATTCAGCAATGTATACAACTGTTGAATCATTATGTTAATACACCTGGAACTAATATAATGTTATACGTCAATTATATTTCAATTTAAAGAAAAGAAAATGAGGCATGTGGAAAGTTTTGTGTCATTCAGAGGGCAAATAAAATAAGCAATCTGAACGAAAAAGTAGCTGCTCCAGAGCCTGAGAAATTTCCTTAAATAATCGAATTTCAATCGACTGCATTTTTTAAAATCTTAATTCAATTTTCTGGATACATTCATTTTTGAATGAAAATTTATGAATTGATGGGAAGGTTAAAGAACGAATACTAGATGTTGGTAGGTCAATAAAGTTTGAATTGTACAATTAAGAAAAAAGAGCGTCACAAATGTATACACAGTTAATGTGGTGAATACTAAGTTATGGGGAACCACCCAATGCTGTGGCTGGCAGAAACCCTGGCATTCGGTTTGTTTGCTATAAGCTATTTTACACATTGCTAAGTAAAAGAAATATTCCCTGTTTCATATCTTATTGCCGTACCTAAAGACAACACTTCCCTTTGATGTATTCACTAGATATTTGCTGAGTTTGGCTGGTAAGGAACTTTGTATGTCAAGAGAAAATACTAAATTCACAAATATGTACGTACTTGAATGGGCTTTCGATAGATGTTGTTGTGACTTTAAAGTGCTTGTATCTTCTGGCATTCATTCTCTCATTTGTAGTAATACCTAAACATGATATCTGAGAGGTAAGAGAAAGCAAGCCATTAACTCTGAATATTTAATGTAAAGTAAGTTAATCCTCAAGAGGACCACCAGGATAGAGAGAAAATGGTGACGATGATGGTAATGAAGTCTGCTTTTGGTTTTCCATCAGATCATCAAACTAGTTTACACAGTATCATTTGACTCTGTGAAAAGTAGCCAGTTAACAGGGAAAATACTTAAAAACAGGTTAATTATTGTGCAGGTGGAGAGAGAGACATTATGTATATATGACCTCTCCATCATCACCTTTAAAAAAGAACTTTAAAAAAACCTAATTAAAAAAAAGACTGTTGAATAAATACTGATATTATATTTATTTTTTTGTAGGTACTGATATATATTTATATATTTGTAGGTAATAAAATACTACTATTAAAACAAACACAAAATTAATGCTACCATCAATCTAAAGCTCACACATATATCCAATAGATTAATGTAAATCAGGAAAAAAAAATTTTGCCAAGAGTAATACTAAAAATTCAAAGTTTATAAAATAAGAAGGAGGAGGAGAGATGGAGAGAAAGAGGGAAGAAGGAATGAAAAGTAAATTGAAAATTTTAATTCTCAAAAAATTTCAATTATGAAAAGCAGGAGTGATTACATATAAAGAGAAAACATCGTTATCTTTTAAGCGAGGAGTAAATTTTGAAGAGTTCTCAGCACACTGAAGAACGAGTGCTGCCCCTGCACATACCTGGTACATCTGACACATGAGCAACACAGCCACCCACATGAAATGAAAAACACTGTTCAGAAACATCCAGAACATCCAAGGTGAACACGTGGCAATTTGAGTAATGTATGTCCAAAATCCATCCTTGGTGTAACTGGTCTCGCAGTGGAGTCCCCAGTCTAAAATCAGAGCAGAAGTACTCACATTTACTCAGTAATCATCCAAGCACCTCGTGTAGACATCTGTGGTAGGCACCACTTAAAAAACATGACCTAAGAATTTAAACTGATGACTTTCAGTGCAAATTTTTTTATACTGTTAAATAATGACATTATATATTACTGAAAAATATATCAAAAACAGAAATGGAAAAAGCAGCAATCTTAAAAAAAAGTACTTTAACAATATACAGTTTTTATTTGATTCATACTGCATATATACAATACTTAAAAAAAATTTCCTTTATAAAAAGATAGGATGAGAGATGTAAGTGAGAATTCCTTGGAGGGAAGGCATATAACACAACAAGATCACCCTGGTGAGGGGGGCTTTTTCCAAAACAAAATCTATTCTTTGAGAGCTGCTGCTATGAAGAACCACTGTTATTAGCAGGATCATATTCTCTCCCAAATTTACTGGGCCAGAAGTTAGGTCACGATCTCTGACCGAATCTTTCTCTCTGTTAACCTTTGTTTGAGGAAGCAGCCTCCCTTTTCAATAACAGAGATTTATAATATCTGTGGGAGTAGGAGGACTAGAAAATCATCGAAGACTTACGCTAAGTACCACCAAGCCCTGAAGGACAGTAACTAGTATCTTCACTTAAATTCTTTCCAAATTATGTTCTCAATGCAATAAAAACCTATCATTTTCTCTAAGATACAACACCCACATGATCAAGTGAATGACAACTTATTCTTAACCTTTTAAATATTCTCTAATAGGAAATAATTATATCTTACTCTTAAAAATATTTCAAGTTCTATGCAAACTTAACTTTAACT
Source organism: Camelus ferus (assembly GCF_009834535.1). Classification (NCBI taxonomy): domain Eukaryota; kingdom Metazoa; phylum Chordata; class Mammalia; order Artiodactyla; family Camelidae; genus Camelus; species Camelus ferus. The sequence continues at coordinate 60,498,083 of NC_045707.1, forward strand.
ATATTTTCCCAGCTGCCTGGTGAGAAAGAGCAACTAACACAATCATAAAATCTATAAACTTCTAGGGTAAAGCAAGCATGTGATGTGAAAAACGTTGGTGTATTTTACCCAGAAGCTTTTCAAAGCCTATTAAAAGGTAAGTAACTGATATTTCTGTTGCCTATACTATAGGTTAACCATGTTTGATAGTTCTATATCTATTTTTTCTTTACGCTTCATTGTAGTGAAGTACCCCAAACCATAATATTTAGCTAAAAGATGCTTAAAATTATCTTATTTTTTTTGTTAATATTGTAAAGGATGAGTATGATAACACTTGTTTTAAGAAGAGAAAAAAGCTAATTGTACTCACAAGAAATACAACCATAAATCATCCAGCAGATCATAAAAAGCAAGAAGAACAGGTAGCCCATAAAGTATCTGTGGTTGCCTGCACCTAAAAAAAACAACACAGAAGCAATTTTTTCAGCTAAGAAAAAACAACTGGAAATGCACCTAGGGGCAGGATGTGGGTAGGGAAATGCCAGAAGTGAGATACACCTTAGACAATAATCATGTACGTTATTTATTTTTAGAAAATGTTCTTCAAGAAAATGTTTTAATAAAAACCTTAAAACAAAAGAATGCTTATAATTACACACAAAGATGTGGTGACTGTAATGATACTCATTCTGAAGTTTCAAAAGAGTCTTAATGAACCAAATAAACCACAATTTTAATTCTGCTGTTTGCTTCTGAGGTTTAAGATAAACCTATTTTAACTTTACTTTTATAAACTTTATAATCCAACTTTTTAAAGGCTTTTTCCCCTAATAGAGTCACACAATCTTTGTAATGTTTCCCTCCTGTTATCTTATAAAATCCCCAAGGCCATCTCTCAGACTGCTGAGTTTATCTCCTTGGACTACACCACCCTTGAACACTGAGGTATGCAGTTATCTGTCCTTCTCTGCCTCTGTACATCCATTCAAATACTTAGTTGCCTTACCTTCTCTAGTTCAACTAAAGAACAAAACTATCTGCCTCCTTATCAATTTCACTGTTATTCAATGGAGAAAACAGTTAAGAGCAGACACAGGGAGAACTGATAGAGAAATCGTATCTATCTTCTCTGGACAGTGTTTTATTACTTTTTTCCCTCTCTCTCACACCTGAGTAGATGTTTTGCCAACCAGAAAATAATTGGAGGAAAGAAGGGTGTTGTAAGGTGCAAGAATGAACTTTCTACATCTAATTTAATATTGTACTTCATCAGTTATCTAGAGTAACTTACATAAACAATGTATTTTTGAAACTACTAATAAAACTTACCTACACAGTTCCCCACCCATGGGCAATGATGGTCGAATTTCGCTATACAACGGTTGCACACACCACAATGCTTGGACCTCACTGGTTTCCGTATCTGTTAATAGGCATGTTAAAAAATTATGAAAGGCACTATATCTAAGAAAGGAAAGCTGAACATTTATTTTCTAAAAATACAATTATGAAAAAATAAAACTGTATTTTTTGGAAAAGGATTATACCAAGGTTTCCAAAGGAATAAAACCAAACAAAAATCACTCTTGTTTTGTTTATCTTTCAGTGTCTCTTGAGATCTCAGACTAAGGTACAGCACTTTCCCTGCTGAAAGGCAGGACCTTATCTAAGAAACTGTAACATGCCTGGGAAGTTTAGACAGTCCTATTCATACTATTTGTTGCCAAAAATATAAAATGCATTCGCCTCTTGATAGGCAATAAAGAATTCATGTTTATGATGCCTTACTATTTTAAATGTTGTGAAATGTTTTTCTCTACATTATTCTAAATCAGCCAACTGAATACAAGAAGTCATCAGTGATCTTCAAAGAGCTGCTAGTCCCAATGCTGGATACACGACAAGAGCTAGAGTTATTAACCCTTATCAGAAACAAAATTTATAACATCCTTCATTGGTGTTTCAATAAAAGTCTGACATTTCCCCAACAGCCTGCATAACGTTATATACTATTTTGAGGTACTGAAAAAAGGTATGGATGGACTATGTGCTTCTTACACGTACTAAAGTAATCTGTGCACCAAAGAAAAGGATGTTATTCTTCACCACAGATATGACACTAAATCTATTAGGAGAAAGAAAGAGACTATAGCAAACAAATTCTCCCCCTACCTCCCACTCTTACCTATATTTCCACTTTGGAAAACACTTGTCAATGAATTCTGAGCAAAAACGGACACAAGGCTCCTGAACAAAAGAGTCTCCTTGGTTCACTTAAAGAGTAATTCATTTTTAGGAAATCCTGATATACATGTGCTTCTTAGGGACTTGTGTGTTTTTCAAAGTGAAGGATACCCGTATAATGACAAATACCTCTGTCAATATGAATCATTTTATAATAAATAAGATACGTTTTTTGCCTTATAAAACCAAACTATCTAACCAGAAGTACACAGCTTACAACAACATAAGATTTTTGCTATGACGACAAAGATAGTCTTGTTCTCACCATAAGATATTTATTTACTAATGAAACTGTATTGAGCAACTCTACAATTCGTTTGCCATATGGCAAATACACTTGACTTTGCAGAACAGAATATTTTCACAGAATAGTTAAGTATAAAATGTTCCAAATGTTAAGAATACTGATTCTGTAAACTACCCATTGTAAAGCACAGAAACAAAAACCTTTCTAAAGCATGCTTAAAATACAAAAGAATCTAGTCAGTACTCTAAAGTTGCTATCAAGAGTAAAGCAGTACGTATTTTGAACATTCAAAATCGTAACTGTTCAGTCAAAAAACGTTAAGTGAAACAACTTAAAAGAATCTGTGGAATTAGAGCTCAGTTGCAAAAACTCATTCCAGAATCCTAAACTAAGTCAATTATTTAATTTATTTTATTATCATTCAAATGTTAAGACATCAGTTCAGTTGTAGTGTATAACTTAAAGGTATAAAAGAGCATTTAGTTCCAAGCATGATTTGGGGATATTTCCACTTCCATGCAGAAAAACACGGTTTAAGCATTGTGGCTGTCCATACATTTTTCACAGGAACTAATTATAAAAATTAAGCAGAAAATCATTAAAACACAAAGCAATATTCTATAGAAAGTAGATGTCTATAATAATAAACAATGTCAGTATTACTATACCTGATTTCATAAGTAAATGCCATTTAATTTCATATATAGCTTTATCTATGACCTGGTTGAAGATGACAGCTTTTACCATCAGTGGTAAAACAGTGCTCAAAGCTGCATAAACACTCTACCACAGACAGATAACTGCTCTAGTTGAACCAGTTTAGAGGCCATGTTGTCTTAATAGTTATCTAATGGATTTCCCACTGTGACCTTTAAATGTAAGAATAAATTTTCTTAAAATGTAATTAGGATAACAGTATATTAGGGAATCATAGTAAACTTTTGATGTTAAATACTTTATTAGTTTCTTACTTGTTGAATTATATTTTAAGTGAGAAAAAAGAGAGTTAAGAATGAATACAAATGAACAGCACCACTGAATCACAAGTGTAGTTAAGGGCCACCATCGGGGGAATGAGCACTGGGAAGGACACGTCTTTTTACCATCTTGCTCTTGTATCATGGTCTAAAAGGCATTTGGGGGGCAGGGTGGGAGGCTCCTGAAATGTGCTCAGTGAAAGAAACTTCTGGTTTCCCAAACTCTCTATACAATACCACTGCTAGGGGAAGAAGAGAGGGAAGAATAAAGAAAAAAATACTACCAAACAGGTACTGCAGAATATACTGAGGTCCAGACTTCCTGTCTCTGCAAGTTCAACTATTGTCTGTGAATTAAAAAAATAAATTTTACTCAAAACTGTACAATATTTACCAACCACTGTGACACCAATATATCAGTAAACATGATGTTCATTTTAATTAACCGTTTTCAGCTGAAAATAATAAAAATCTCTCCACTTACTTCTGCTATTTCATTACAGTATGAATACAGGAGTTTTATTCCTTGGATATACAAAAAAGCAACCTAACTTAGTTATGGGAATGCTCCTCTGAGAATAAATCTAAGTCAACTTCCCTAAGAACTAGTCTATACAGCTTTGACGGCTACGAGACGAATATAAACCTAAGTGCAATAAAGAACTGAACCTTCAAAGCTGGATTATCACTAAGAAAACCAGGCAAGCCAATTAGCAGTTGTGTCTAAAGAATTCTGGAACATAAGGGCAGCACTCCTTATGTAGCCTAGAGAGAGAAACATGAAATTTAGAAATGTCATGGAAGTGTAAGAGTAGGCATCACAAAGCACCAAAGGTGAGCACCAAATACACACAATCTCAGTTTGGTTTGAAATGTCCTTGTATTCCAAAACACAGTTTCTTTCTTTGTACTCCTCTAATATCTGCTATAAATACTGATAATCTGGCAATAAAACACATGTGACTAGTTAGATTGTATCTTGCTACCTTTTTCTTCTGTTCTTCTGTAGCTTTAATAATCCCTGGATCTGATTTCCAAGATTTTCCAAAATTGTAGAAAAGTGCAACACTATTGGCAAGGAATGGAAGATGGATAAATAAAAAATTGAGATGTGCCTAAAGTTAAGGAATCTAAAGAGGCAATGAAAACTAGTTTTTATTATAGGTAAATTTATAATCTGTGAAATTTCATCACACACACACAAATCTACAAAAAAAAAAAAAAAACCCAAGATGGTTTATTTATTACATCAAAATAGATAACATCTATAAGTTAGTCTATTATATCAAAATGAATACATTTTCCCACTGTGCTCATAAGTAAGTGTAAAAGATGTGATTTCTTTATAAACTTTAAATCGTATAGGGTAGGCTTATCTGACACTTTTTATAAGTCAGTGAATATATTATTTTTAAATGATAATTATTTCTTTTGACAAAAATGAAGAGATTTCTCACGTTCAACATTATTAATATATTACTTTATTTATATGCACTAAAATCTTTATATTTTCTACCAAACACTTAGATATTATACCCATATACTTAAAAGACTGCTTTTACATTCTGTCCATTGCCTTTTTTAAACACATTCAAGTTGACCTTAATTTTAGAAAAGGTATTTATAAACTTTCTTAAAACAGAAATAGTTTCTATGTTCACATTCTTCTTCCTAATGAAGATATAAAAAATGTACTAGGCACTTATAAGTGAAGAATCAAAGACTATTTTCAATAATACTAGGAAAAATAAAGCAATGTTGCTAGAGCAACACATTTCTCAAACACAAAATATACAGAAAACTCAAATACCATTTTCAAGATTTTACGTAGGTACAAAAGCTGTCCACAAAATTTCCTGTGATAATGGCACCCTCCCTGTAAAATTCTGTAAAATTTTTGGGCATTATCATGTATACATACTCTTTACATTTCTTATGAAGCACAAATAAGAAAGAATAGCTTCTTGAATGAAACAATCCTATATTTGTTTGGTAAATACCAAAACCTAAATAACTGTTTAAAATACAGGAGGGGAAAAAAGGGAGAAGAAAAAGGGTAGGTATTATCACCTGCCATACACAAAAGTGTTTCTTCTTTCTCCAGTCCCCTATTTACTCCCAACTTTCACCATCATAAGGAATGGGGGAATAAGTCCCCCAAATCCATGAGTACAGTCAGCAGAGAATAAACAGAAAAAGTCCAATTTTTGGCTCTTCTAATAGCTAAAAATCTCTTAAGAATAAAGATGGGTAAAGGACCTATTGATAGCACAACGGACTATACTCAATAACCTGTAATAGAAAAAAATCTGAAAAAGAATATATATATATACATATACATACACAAAAAACTGAATCACTCTGCTGTACACCTGAAACCAACACAACATTGTAAATCAACTATACTTTTATTTTTAAAGAAAGAAGAAAGCTGGGTAAATGTATGTGCAAAGAATGCTGAACCTTGGCATTTATTTTTCAGAGGCAGTTTCGTTACTTACTATAACAGTTTCAAAAAGTGCTAACATTTAAGTAGATATGTCAGGTTCTGACAGTCTGTATTATAAATTTGCAGGGAGTGAATCAGCAGCTAAATGACTACAGATTTGGAAGGGATAGGAATTAAATATCAGATGAACATAAAGAATTTCTTTGCTTGTTTTTTAAAGATAAAGAGATTAGTTTTCTTCAAATGGCAGTTTAAACTTATCTTTATCAATAGGTCAGATAAGTTAAATTTCAAACATTTAACAGAAACGTATTTTTGGTATGGTTGTTTTTTGTAATGGTTTAAAACAACCTTTTTTCTTGATGAAAATTAGAAGACACTAAAAAGTATAAAGACAAAAAGTGTAACTCCACAACCTACAGATAATTCCTTTTATTTTTGGTATTCTATATTTTTAATCATAATTGAGATCATAGTGTACTTATAAACATTAACAAAATAACTTTATTTACCACCGACTATGTGCACTGAAGCCGCACAAAAACTCTATGATAAAGCCCGCTGATGTCCCCATAACAAAACTGAGGCAGAGGGTAATCAGGCAGTCCAAGGTCACAGGACGTATTAGAGGTCAAGCTGGTATTAGAACCTAGACACTTACTACCTGTGCTTTTCCGCCTCTTCAAAGTGCTCAGCAGAATATCCTGGGTCATTACATATTATGGGAAGAGTATCTTTTGAGTATTAACATTTTAAAATCTTGATATTTTTATACTGTCAGATTATTTCCAGAAAGATATACGCCAATTTATAATCCCTCTAGCAGCACATACTCATTGGTCACTATACGTGTATTAGCATGAGTAACGGAAAAAAGTTGCCAGTTTTAGAGGCAAGAGCAGCATTATTTTATTGTCTTAATTTGTATTTATGCATTTATGCTTAAACATCCTCAAAATGGAAATAAATATTTTTCATCAATGTTTTCATTTAAATGTTCATGGAGTTTTTTCCCATTTAACTCTTCAATCTACTTGGATGTTATTTTGATACCTCCCGTAAACTGCAGCTCTAACTTACCATAACACCCCCCAAAATGAACCAAAACCAGTAAATCAAACAAACCAATTGCACCACAAAATACCAGGGACAACTTCAGAAAGAGGACAAGCCACACTATACCATAAAGTTCAAACTGGAGGTCAAGGAAAGAAGATTCTGGTGAGACAGGCTCCCTGGGGTGGTTCTTAATCCCACCTCCACCCTTACGAGTGGTGAAAAGGAAATAAAGATGAGAAGACAAAGTCAGAATTCTCATTCATCCCTCTCTGGCCTTCTGCCATGGACTGAATCATGCACCACCCCCTCTCAAATTCATATGTTGAAATCTTAACTTCTAATGTGATTATACCTGGGGATAAGTCTTTAGGAGATAAGTGAGGTTAAATGAGGTCAAAAAAGTGGGGCCCTAACCCAACACTGTGGACTGTGGAGGAGGAAAGGAAAGAGGAGGAAAGGAAAGAGGTCTCTCTCACTTTCTCCCTGCCACGGGAGGACACAGGGAGAAGGTGGCTGTCTGTAAGCTAGGAAGAGAGCCCCACCTGAACATAACCATGCTGGCATCCTGATCCAGAACCGTGAGGAAATTAATTTCTGTTGTTTAAGCCACCCACTTGAGAGTAATCTGTAACAGCAAAGATTTATATATCAGAAAGAAGTCACATTTCTCTAAATTATTCTGAGCTTAAATAGAATTTCAATCAAAACTGCAAGAGGCATCCCATGGAGCTTAAGGAACTGATTCTAAAACATGTAATTATTCTAAAAACTTACAGTATAAAGGGCCAAAAAGAGCTAAGATATTCCTGAGACACAACAAAGTTGGGACGCTTGGCCCACCAGACATCACAAGTCAATAACAAAGCTACAGTAATAAGATAATACGGAACTGGCACAGGCAAGTAGATCAACCAACTGAATAAAGGAAATGATAAACACCAAGGCTGATACTGCAACTGAAAGGAAAGAGGTGTGTTGGAGCAATGAGTTCTCTAATGAGCAGAAAGATACATCATTCATTATACACAGTAGTCAAATACACATGAAGTAAGAACTTTTATAAGAGAATATCTTTAACGACTTCAGAGAAACCTGCACATGTGCACAAAAAATATACAAGAATATTTGTAGAAATATTGTTGAAATTCACAGAAGGTGATGATTGGATTCCTAAAGATAGGTATTAAAAAGCTTAGAAAACATGAGAAGGAAACCAGGAGAGATACATATAAAACTGAAGAAGTCCTAATAGTAAACTATAGGAAAAAATGCTTAAAAGGAAAATGCATAGGAGAGAATGGTGAAAATGATAATTTTGCACTGTTTTCCTTTTTACGTATGTAATCACCTCCAGTTCCAGAAGTTCTTCACATCCATCTTAAGTTTAAGAAGCTTGATTTAACTTATATAAACTTAAAGTCTGATTGAAAAATAATTTTTTTAGACACAAAATTTGTAATAATCTATTTCAAAAGTGATGTCAACACAATAATAGTTGACTGTACTGGTTGTGACAGTGGATTTTAGATTTATTTGATTATTATAAAAGAAGTATGGTCAATGAACAAAATTTTCAAACAAATAAAAGCACAAGAAAAAAAGTAAAATCATTCATGAATCTCACAGCCAGAGATAACCAGAGCTAAAATTACACGTACTCATTTTCAGTTCTTATCTTTCACACATTTTAAAATTAGAATCTCTCTGTAAATACAACTTGGTATTTTTTCATGTAGTATATCCTAAGCCCACATTGTTAAGTCTTAGAAAAGTGTTTTAATGTCTATATTACCCTGTGTCAGGTGTTGCATAACTGATAAAACTATCCTCCTATTCAGGATGGTCATTTAGGTTGTTTTTCCATTTTTTTTCTTTACAGTACTATGGTAAACATCCTTGTAAATAAATCTTTGATCTTATTTATTATTATTTACTTATGAATAATTAAGAGATCAAAGGGTATTTTAAAAGCTGTTTCAACAGGTTGCCGAATTGCTTTCCAAGAAGATTTAGGAACTTAAAAATTATGTTCATAGTTTAGGACATTTGAAGATAATACTGTATCACTTCAAAGAGCTGGGTTCTATACCGGAGTCTTGATAATTATGACCTATGTAACTGTGAGCAAGACACACTACTTCTCTGAACCTCAGTTTTTCCATCAGTTAGAAACAGCATTACAATTTATGTGGTTTACTTTTTTAATTTCAAAGAACTGTTCTGAGAACCAAATTAAATATATCTGAAAGAACTATAAGCCAAAACAGCACTGAATAAATGCAATATGTATATGGGGTAATACTTACTTAATGAATAGTAGAAAAGAATAAAAACTTATTTATTATAACAAACAGTTTATATCAATATAAAACTCATTATCACCACAAAACACTTAAGTTGGGTAACATGAGAAACTAAAATAATATTTATACAGTTGATCCTCATACTTACTAGCTAAAATTTATTTGTAACCCCTAAATAAATATTCACAGCACTTACGCAGTCATTTGTGAATATGTGCAAAGCAACAAGAAACACAAGTTGCCCAATGCACACATTTCCAAGGCAATACTCTGCCTTCTTATTTCCTATTTGTATGAACTTGCTGTTTAAAAATGGTCTCCAAGCATAGTGCTGAAGTGCCATCTGATGTTCCTAAGAGCAAGAAGGCTGTGCTGTGCCTCACAGAGCAAATGTATGTGTTAGATATGCTTTGTTCTGGCATGGGTTACAGTGCTGTTGGCCGTGAGTTCAATGTTAATGAACCAACGATAAATATTAAATTTGGTGTTTAAACAGAAACATATGTAAAACAAGGTTATGTACTGAATGGTTGACAAAAATGGTGTGACCAGATCCTTGCAGGAATCTAACCTTCTTTTTCTCCTACGAGTAATGGGTTCAATATTTAATAATTCATCATTTACAGTAACTTTATAGAACACAACTATTGTAAACAATAAAAATGGACTGTAATTGTATTTTTCAAAATTAGTCTAATCAGCTTCAATTACATATGTACTCCTGAGTTGCATGAGGAAAGTGGCAGAAGCAACAGCAGAGAGGCTGAGGTCAGCAAGAGAGACAGTCCACATATTAATTAACATTCTGTTCAGAACAGTAACAAGTCACTGAATACTGCATACCATTTAAAATATCTTACATATTTTTATAGTAATATTTTAAAAAATGATTGGTTAACATTTATGAAACATACCTTTATTATACTAAAACAGACATACTAATTAAACTTTTGCTATTAAAAATATCAAATGTTGACACTGGCCTTATTTCTGTGATACACACATATGCACACACACATTTACATTCAAATTACATTACTTTTGAAAAGTATACTACATTGAAATAATTTGCTGAAGTTAGCAAATATTTGAAGATACAGCATTACATGCTTTACATGAAGCAAAAAAGAAAATTAACTGTTACCGATCACAGCAAAACAGTAAGCTGTGATATTAAGAAAACACTTAGAGAAAATAGTTTTACATTGAAAATCACAGTTTAGTAAAAAGGTTTAGAACTTGTCTTATAGAATCAAAGACACGTTTCTACCCCAGCTTATTAAAGACTAGCTGTGTGGCCTCGGGCAAGGACACTAGCTAACCTATTTAAGCCTAAATTTTCTCATCTATAAAATAGAGACAACAGTACTAACATATAGGATGTGTACTCAATTAGCACAAAGTATTTAAGAAAATGCCCCTAAAAACTCAATAAATGGTATCTATTATTGATGCTGTTATTAAAAGCAGCTTTCAAAAGCAATTTATTAAATATGAAACATTTAAAAACAGTATTTACATTAGCTCACATTTAGTATTTTTCTAGGAATACTGTTTTACTGTAGCAAGCATATTGTGAGTAGCTCAGTCCTAATGTTAAATTATTGTTAAACATTTGTCTAAATAACGAACAAAAATTACTTTAGTTAAGAGCTTTATAACCAAAGGATATCATTCCAAAACCAGAAGAACCATGTCACATACATCCAGAATTTGGTTGCCAAATATATTCCAAGGGGCAATGCACTATGCATTGAATGATCAAAAAAGGATCTGTAAAACATAAGTTTTATAAAATTTGAACTCTATTTCATTGTACAAAATGAATATTTATTTATTTAAATGGAAATTATATACATTCTTCATAGTAAGCTCTTAATCAAAATCCAGAAGTTCAGGTTGCTTAAATACTAAGGCTGTTTTCATAGTAATCAATAAGAAATGAATTCACAGCTGAATGGCTCAGCAAGAATCTGAAGCTCCTTTGAATTCATCAAGAATTGAAATTAAATTCTACGTACTTTTCAACTTCAGAATTTCAATGTACTCCTATTCTCTAAGTCAATAACTCACTTCAGTGTATATAGTAACTCTACCATCCAGCATATTACTCACCAAAGACATGTTATAATATTAACTAATGAGAACACAGCAATCCTCAAGTTTTTCTCTACGTTCATCATTATTTCTCCTTACCTACATACTCCCATTAAGTTTTCAGCACATCTTTTCAAAGAGAATGAACTGGCTAATTGAGAGGAATTAAAGGTAATTATTTACAGTGCTTAGAATTCAGGAAAAATAAATGCTAATAAATTTTATTAAGCATAAATAGGATCAACCATCCATGTAGGCTAAGTAGGAAGCCTTGGTGAATTTCTATTTAGAATAGCCTTTGGGGCACACTTAGAACACTAAAATGAGATTAAGAACCTAGAATTAAGCCTCTTCCTGAGAGTTGACGTATTAGTGTGCTACTAGGCATTCTCATCTCTGTGTGAGTTATTTTCAGAAGTCTTTTTTGAAATTCTGGTGAAAACAAGGTACTAAAGAAATGGGGATGTGCTGGATGACCAGCTAAGGATAGGAAGAAAAGGAAATGATCACAATGTTTAAAGAAAAGAGAGGGAGGAGAAAATGTTTTAAAAACGGAGCCTACTTCGTACGCTTAGACTCCTTGTGCTAAAATCAAACCTCTTTCTTGCATACTACCTATGACCAAAGAAAATGTAATTCCTATAGAAAGGTAAGCTCAAGCATTATCGTCACCTAGAAATAAGCAATGCATACACTACATTTAGAGTTCAACAAACTCAAGTCCACTTCCACGGAAACGTTTTAAAACTGTATTTTAGACTTAAAAAGTATTTGTTAGATTTTGTCACTAAAAGCACCTTTAGAGTCATTTTTAACAAAAATGATTTCAGACATAAATCTGCTGAAATTCTTTAACATTAAGATCAAACACGTTACATAAAGGCTGTGTTCTAAATATACAAAACAGTAATCTTATATAGCCAGGTCCAAACTACATTCTTTCATGTTCAGTTAAAAATATAGGTAAAAAATGACACACTTACTTTGAAAGAAACTGTACTGTAGCCCAAACGCCACCATACATTAGCCCTTTAATGAGCCAAGAATCAATATTCAGGTCTGCTATAAACCCAACCAGCCAAATAACTAGGAAAGGAGTTCCCAGCATTACTTTCTGCCGAAATTCCTGTATAGAAAAAAACAGAGGGAAAGTTTTCCATGCTTCAAGTAACCTCAATGTGAATCACTATAATCTCTGTGAAAATGTACAACAGGGGTGAAATTCATTCATTCTGCCTACTGTGTGCAGATACTATTCAAGGTGCTAGTCTCTGTCTTCTAGAGAGTGGCACTAAATAAACAATTTAAAAGTACTTGGTGTGGAAAATGAGACTAAAAGTTGTAAGAGTGAGTCTAGATAGTCAGATACAGAAGACAGCAGTACCACCTTCTAACACGTGGATGGGCTAGAAAACAGTTCATGAAAATACCACCCCATTTTAACAAATGCATTGATAACCAAGGAGACCAGGGCAACCAGAATGACTGCAGGTCTAAGAGCTATGTCAGACAAGGAAACCTGAGTATGCTTAGCCTGGAGAAGATATTTTGAATGATACACAGAAACAGTATATTAAAGCCTTAAAGTAAGACAGAGAATAAAATCAATCTATAGGATCTCAGAGTCCATAAAGGAGATTATGTGGTTCTGAAAACATATCAAAGCAGAATACTTACTATTTCAGATGCAGTTCTATTTCATTTTTGTACTGATCTAATTACTGGAAGTACTCTGAAGTATAAAACCTATCTACTTCCTTGTAACATCTATCACAATTGTATCCTCAGATACAATTATCACAACTCAATTGCCTCTTCTATGTAACAACCCTTCACAAATTTATAGGCAGCTATTAAGTCTCTTGAGTCACTTCAGGTGATAAAACTATGTAAGATATTCCAGCAATGATCTAATTAAGCTCAGAATGTAAATATTACTTTCCTCATTGAATATATACCTTTCTGAAGGCCAAGATTATACTATACTTTATTTAGCACCCCTTTCATACCGTTGGCTTCTAGTAAAATAAACACTTTTTTCATATAAATGACCATGTCTTCTCCAATTCAGCCACTGTAATTCATTTTCTGAATTAAATGTGTAATTTTAACTTCGACTAATAACTAAACATATCAACTTGAGAGTTTAACTTTATGCTAAAGTAAAATATCCTTTCAATTTGTTCTTTCATCTCTAGTATATGTGAATTTTACATCCAGATATTAGAGAAGGTTTTACAACTGGGAGAAGCAAGCATATTGGTAAAGGTGGGTATCAGCGGGAGAAAAGGTGGACATGTGTCACATCAAAAATATTTTCTAAAATTATCTTTAATTTGGTTTGTTTTTAGTCAAGACACTTGATTTCCCCAGCAATGGCCACATTATTAAAAATTAAAATAAAATTTACACACAGTAAAATTCACCCTTTTCTGTGTACAGTTCTCCAGGTTTTGATTAATATACACAGTTGTGTAACCAGCATGAAAATCAAGACACAGAGCAGTGCTATCGAGCTGTGAAATAACCTGCACCACGAGGCCTGACCCCTGGCAAACACTAATCTGATTTCTATCCCTCTATTTTTTCTTTGCAGGAATTTCACATAAAAGGAATCATACTGAATGCAGTCTTTTAAATCTGGCTTCTTTCCTCAGAGAATGCATTTGACATTTATCTATGTTGTTATGTGTATTAGTAGTTCCTTTTTAATGCCAAGTAGTATTTCATTACAGGGTGTATCACAGTCTGGCTATGTATTCCCCAGCTAAGGGATTAAGAGTTGTTTCTGGTTTCTGATGATTGTGAATAAAGTCATCATAAACACATGTAACTTTTTGTGTGAACACAAGTTCATTTCACTTGAATAAATATGTATACATATGATTTCTGGATTTTCTTCCAAGTTGTCATTTAATATTATAATATTTTATATATTATATATTACAAAGATGTAATGGTGACGCACTGCTTATGTAGATATAAAAAATCCATTTTCTCTTATACTATGGAACTTTTCAAATATATAGTAAATTTGAAAGGATTTTATAGTGAATATCTGTATACTCACCACCTAGATTCTACAATTCAGTAGTCTGTTTTTAAATTAAACTCTTTACTTTGAAATAATTGTAGATTCACATACAGTTTTAATAAATAACATAGACAGATCCCAAGTACTCCTTATCCAGGGTTCCCAAATGGCTAGTAACACCTTGCAAAACAGCAGTATAATACCATATCCAGGATACTGACATTGCCATGATTTAGATACACAGTCTTTCCATCACTACCAGGATTTCTCACATTGTTCTTTTACAGTAACTTCCCTCATATCCCTGCCCCTCATCCCCATATTAACCTCTGCCAACCACTACTCTGTTCTACATTTCCATAATTTTGTCATTTCAAGAATTTTATATAAATGGAATTATACAGTGTGTAACCTTATAGGACTGGCTTTTTACTCACTGCATGTACCATTAGTTTATTCCTTTTTTTGCTGAGGAATATTCCACGGTGTGAATGTGTCAGTTTGTTTAATCATTTACTCATTGAAAATGGACTTTGAGGTTGTTTCCATAAGTAAAGCTGCTATAAACATTCATATACAGATTTTTGTGTGAATATAAGTTCTCATTTCTCTGGGATAAATGCTTAGGAGTATAGTTTTGGTTTGTATGGTAATTGCAAGTTAAGTTTTTTAAAAGAAACTGCCAAACTGTTCTCCAGGGTGCTGTACTGTTTTACATATATATCCACCAGCAGTCTGAGACTTTCTGCATCCTCACCAGCATCTGGTGTTCTTACAACTTTTTATTTCATTCTGATAGGTGCATAACAGTAAGTCACTGCACTTTCAATTTGCATTTCCCTAATCACTAATAAAGTGTTGAACGTATTTTCATGTGCTTATCTGCCATTTTTATATCTTCTTTGGAAAAAAAAAAATCTCCTCGTGTCTAGCCTATTTTCTAGTTGGATTATTTGATTTTTCACTGTTGGGTGTTCAAAGTTCTTTATATTTTCTGGAAATTAGTCCTTTGTTGGATATGTGGCTTGTAAATACTTTCTCCCAGTCTGGAGTCTGTCTTTTCATCTTAATAACAGGGTTTTGCAGAGGACAAAAGGGTTTAATTTTGATGACATCCTAATGATCAACTTTTACCTTTATGGATTATGCTTTTCATTTCAAATCTCTTTGCCTAGCCCTAGATTTTTACAGTTTTATACTTATGCCTTTAACCATTTTGAGTTAATTTTTTAAAATACAGTGTGGGCTTTAAGTAGAAGTTTATTTTTTTGCCTCTGCACATCAAAATGTCCCAGGATCAATTGTCAAAAAGACTGTCTTCCCTCCACTGAAGTACTCTTACACTTCTGTCAAATGGCAGTGGGCGTATCTCTCTGGTTCTATTTCCAGGCTGTCTATTCTGTTCCACTGACTGCTTTATTCCTCCAGCAACACCACAGAGTCTTGATTACTGTAGCTACACAGCAGGTCTTAAAACTGCATACAGTGATTCTTCTTTTTCAAAATTGTTTTAGCTATTCTCAGTCCACTGCCTTTCCATATAAATTTTAGAAGAATCTTGGTTATACAGATTAAAAATCTTGTTGGAACTATTTAATTACATTAAATCTGTGTATTAATTTGGGAACAATTCATACATTTACTATGCTGAGTCTTCCAATTCATGAACACAGTATGTCTCTTCATTTATTTAGATCATCCTTGATTTCTTTCACTGGTATTTAAAAATTTTCAGTATACAAGTACTTTATTTGTATTTACACCGAAGTATTTAAATCTTCTTTTTTTTGAGCAGCTTTAAGCAGTACTGTATTTTCAATTTTGATGTCCACATGTTTATTGCAAATAAATACAAATTTAAAATGTTTATATTTTATTTTATACCCTGTGACCTTGCTGAATTCAGTTATTAGTTCTAGGAGTTTATTTTGTAGATTCCTTGAGATTTTATATATAAACAATCATGTCAGTCACAAATAGGGATATTTTTATTATTTTTTTCCTTTCTGATCTATATGCCTTTTAATTTCCTTTTCTTGCTTTATTCCACTAGCTAGAACTTTCAGCACTATGTTGAATAAAAACCAATAATATAAATATCCCTGCCTTGTTAGGGGGAAAGTATTCAGTCTTTCACCATTAAGTATGATGTTACATGAAGGTTTTATACATACTCTTTATAAAATTCAGAAAACTCTCCTCTATTCCTATTTTTCTGATTTTTATCATGAATGGATATTGATCTTCATGAAATGTTTTTTCTATGTTGATTGATACAATCATGAGATTTTTCTCCTTTATTTTTGTAAATAAGATAGACTACATTGAATAATTTCTGAATATTAAATGAGTCTTGCATCCCTGAGATAAACCAAATTTGGTCATAGTTCCTTTTATATATAGCCAACTTCTATTTATTAATATTTTGTTAAGAATTTTTGAGGCTATATTCAAGAGGGATATTGGTCTATACAGGCATACCTTGGAGATACTGTAGGTTCAGTTCAATATCACTGCAAAAAAGTGAGTATCGGAATAAAGCAAGTAACAAATAAAGCAAGTAAAAGTTTTATTTGGAGAGGTAGCCAAAATGTCAAAATAGGATAACCCTGAATTCACCTCCTCACAAGGACATGCCCAAATTACAACTACTTACAGAGCAACTGTCTATGAGCATGATCTGCAGATTAGCAAAACAGATTTTCCATAACTAAAGAAAAAAAGAAGGAACTACGAGACAGGTAAGAGGGGCAGAGACATGATATAATTGGGGCTTAAACCCCCAAGGTGAGTGATCCACAAATAGAAGGAATATCACAATCGTAGAGGTCCTTCCCAAAGAAGAAGGGATGAGCCTCAGCCCACCAGCCCAGGGGTCCTGCATGAGGAGAAAAAGCCCCCAGAACATCCAACTTGGAAAATCAGAAGACCCTATGTGCAGAAGAGCTGGAGGGCTATAAGAAACAGAGACTGTTCTTAAACGGCACTGGAAAAATATCACATGCTCCAAGTCCCAGCACAAAGAGGCCGTGTTTTGAAACAAGTCTGGTACAGATCCACTTGCTGATCTTGGAGAGTCCTCTGGAGAAGCAGGAGGCAAATAAGAGACTCCCTGGGGATACAGAAGCTGAGGGCAGCCATCTAGAGGAATTCCTTCCACCCAGATAATACCATGGCTGGCAAGCACCATTTCAGAATTTTCCCTCTAGTCTATTAGCACTGGGGACCTCGCCCCACTAGCTGGGCAGCACTAGCCTCAAGCACTGCACCCCCACCCCCCGAGGTCACCCTAACAGCCAATCAACCAGCATGATATACTACATTAACAAATTGAAGAATAAAAACCATCTGGTTACTTTAGTAGGTACATAAAAAGCTTCTGACAAAATTCAACATCATTTATGATAAAAACTCTCAACAAAGTGGGTAGAGAGGAAACACACCTCAACATAATAAAGACTGTATATAACAAACCCACAGCTGACATCATGCTCGATGGTGAAAAGCTGAAAGCATTTCCTCTAAGATCAGGAACAAGATAAGGATGCCCATTCTTGCCACTTTTTTTCAACACAGTATTGCAAGTCCTAGCCACAGAAATGAGACAAGAGAAAGAAATAAAAGGAATCCACATTGGAAGGAAAGAAGTAAAACTCTCACTGTTTGCAGATGACATGACACTATATAGAGAAAACTCTAAAGACACCACCAAAAAACTATTAGAACTAATAAGTGAATTCAGTAAAGTTGCAGGATAGTTACAATAAATTCATAAACAAAGCTCTGTTGTTTCTATACACTAACAAAAACTATGATAAAGAGAAATTAAGAAAACAATCCCATTTACAAGTGCATCAAAAAAATACAACACCTAGGAATATATCTAACTAAAATATATCTAACTAAAGAGGTTGTACTCTGAAAAGTGTAAGACTTGATGAAAGAAACTGAAGATGACATACAAATGGAAAGCCATACCCTTCTCATGGATTGGAAGAAGACTGTTAAAGTGACCATATTACCCAAGGCAATCTACAGATTCAGTGTGGTTCCTATCAAAATGCCAATGGCATTTTTCACAGAACCACAAGAAATTCTACAGTTTGTATGGAAACACAAAAGACTGAATAGTCACACCAATCTTGAGAAAGAAGAACACAGCTGAAGTATCACATGCCCTGATTTCAAACTATACTGCAAAGGTACAATAATCAAAACAGTATGATACTGGCACAAAAACAGACATACACAATGGAAGAGAACAGAGCTCAGAAAGAAACCCATACTTACACAATCAATCTACAACAAAGGAGGCAAGAATATAAAATGAAGGAAAAAAAGAACCTTTTCCTTAAATGGTGTTGGAAAAACTGGACAGCTACATATAAAAGAATCAAACTGGACTAGTTTCCCAGAAACCATAAAACTCCTAGAAGAATACATAGGCAGTATGCTCTCTGACATTGGTCTTAGCAATATTTTGGGGGGCCTTTCTCCTCAGGCAAGGGAAACAAAATCCAAAATAAACAAATGGGATTGCATGAAACTAGTTTTTCCACAGTAAAGGAAACTAACACCAACAACAAAAAATGGGGAAAAAAAGAAAAGGCAGCCCACTAAATGGGAAGAGGTATTTGCAAATGATGCATCTGATAAGGGGTTGATAGCCACACAACTCAACATCACACACACACACACAAAAGCCCAAAAAACAAAAGACAACCCA
The DNA here is from genome assembly GCF_009834535.1 of Camelus ferus. Lineage (NCBI taxonomy): Eukaryota > Metazoa > Chordata > Mammalia > Artiodactyla > Camelidae > Camelus > Camelus ferus. The sequence goes on from NC_045707.1 coordinate 60,517,201, forward strand.
ATTAAAAAGTGGGCAGAAGAACTGAATAGACATTTTTTTAAAGAACACATACAGCCGCATAAACAGATGCGTAACACCATTAATAATCAGAGAAATGCAAATCAAAACCACAATAAGATGCCACCTCACACCTGTCAGAATGGCTATCATCAAAAAGACAAGAAATAACAAATGTTGGCGAGGATATGAAGGGAATCCTTGCACTGTTGGTAGAACTGTAAATTGGTACAGCCACCATAGAAAACAGTATGGAAAGTCCTTAAAAAATTAAAATTAGAACTATCACATGACCCCACAATTTCACCTCTAGGTATTCATGCAAAGAAAACAAAAAGACTAATTTAAAAAAATATGTACACCTCAACGTTCACTGCCATAGTATTTACAAAGCCAAGATACAGAAGCAACTTATGTGACCACTGATAGATGAATGGATACAGAAGATGTGACCTATATTATATATACAATGAAATATTACTTAGCATTACAAAGGAAATCTTGCCATCTGTGACAACCTGAATGGATCTAGAGGTATTATGCTAGGTGAAATAAGAGAAAGACAAATACCATATGATCTCACTTACATATGATCTCACTTACATGAGGAATCTAAAGAAACCAAACAGACAAAACAAAAACAGACTCAGAATCACAGAGAACAAATAGGTGGTTGCCAGAGGGGAGAAGATTGGGGTGGGGCGGGGGATATGTGAAGAGGATTAAGAGGTACAAACTTCCAGTTATAAAATAAATAAGACATAGGATGTAATTTACAGCATAAGGAATATAGTCAATATTTTAATAAGTTTGTATAGGGACAAACGGTTACTAGACTTAATGTGGTGATCATTTCATAATGTACACAAATGTCAAATTACTACATAGTACCTCTGCAACTGAAATAATATTGTATGCAACTATAATTCAATTTAAAAAGTTATGTTTACACTATACCACAATCTATCAGATGTGCAATAGCATTTTGTCTAAAAAAATAATGTACACACTTTAATTAAAAAATACTTTATTGCTAAAAAATGCTAACCATCATCTAGATGATCCTTTAGTAAGTCATAATCTTTTTGCTGGTGGTGGGTCTGAAATATTACAAGAATTACCAAAATGTGACATGGAGACACAAAGTGAACAAATGCTGTTGGAAAAATGGCACCAACAGACTTGCTTAATGCAGGGTTGCTACAAACCTTCAATTTGTAAAAAAGTGAAGTATCTGTGAAATGCAATAAAACGAGGTATGCCTGTAGTTTTCCTTTTTGTACTATCTTCATCTGGTTTTGGTATCAGGGTAACATATATCATTTCCATGCTGTTACTTGCCTACATAAGCAACTTGTCAATATTCTTGTATATGAAGTGAGTTTCTTACAGACGGTATATGGTTGAGTCTCATTTTATAATCAACAGTGCCAATATCTGTCTTTTAACTGGTATATTTAGATCATTTAAATTATTGATATGTTACGGTTTAAATCCAAAATTTTATTTTTTATTTTCCATTTGTTCTATGTTTTTGCTTATTTTCTTTTTCCTGCCTTCTTGTGGGTTACTGAAAGGCTTTTTAGAATTCTATTTTATCTAGTGTTTTTGAGTCTCTTTGTATAGCTTTTTTAGTAGTTACTCTTAAGTATTATATAAACATAAACAATACTACAGTGTACCGGTGTCATCATTTATCAATTCAAGTGAAGTGTGGAAATCTCACCTTCTTTTATGTTCCTCTGCTCTTCCCTGCTTATATCATAAATTGTCTCATATATGTTCCCTACATACACTTAGATCCACCACATCAAACTGTATTACAATTTTTGCTTCAACTATCAAGCATAATTTGGAAGATGTAGGATGAGAAGGAAAGTATACTACATTAACCTATAATTTTGTTTACCATGATCTTATGTTCTAAGATTCTTTTCTATAATTTCCCATCTGTTTAGAGAACTTCTCTTAGTCATTTTTTTTAGGGTAGGTCTGCTGGCCACAAATTCTCCTAGTTTTCCTTTATCTGAAAATGTGTTGAATTCTCCTTCATTCATGAAAGATATTTTCACTGGATACAGGATTCTGAGTTGACAATTCTTTCCATTCAGCACTCGAAAAATGGGACAGTTCCTTCTGCCTCTATGGTTTCTGATGAGAAATCCACTGTTGTTTTAAATAGTTTTACCCCTACTGGTAAGGAGATTTCAAGATTTTTATTTTTCAGTCTTTAGTTTCCAGAAGTTTGACTATGATTCCGTGATTTGGATTTCTTTGAGTTTATATTCTGCTTAAGGTTTGTTCCACTTCTTAATCTGCAGGTTTGTATTCTGCCAAATTAGGGTTTGGTGGGGGGGGGGGGGTTAGCCACTGTATCTTTGAGTACTTTTCCAGCCCCATTTTCTTTCTCCTCTTCTTCTGGAACTCCAATCATATCCATGTTAAGATATTCTGTTATTAACCACAGGTCCCTGAGGCTCTGTTCTTTCCCTTCCCACCCCCAGCTTATTTCCTTTTGTTGTTCAAATGGATAATTTTTATTGTTCTATCTTCAAGGTCATTGATTCTTTCCTCTGTCCTTTCTCTTCTGTTGAGTACATCCATTGAGTCTTTCTTGTTTTGGTTTTAAAATTTCCATTTGGTTCTTCTTTATATCCTATTTCTGTATCTCTATTCCTGTGCTGAACCTCTATTTTTCACTTGTTTTTCAAGCATGCTCATAATTACTCACTGAGGCTTTTCATGATGGTTGTTTTAAAATCTTTTTGTCAGATAATTCTGACAACTTTTGTCATCATGTTGGCATCTACTGATTATCCTTTCATTCAGTCAGATCTTCTTGCTTCTTGGTATGATGAATGATTTTCACTTGAAACCCAGACATTTTGGGTATTATGAAACACTGGATCTCATTTAAACCTTTTCTTTTAGGTGGATTCCACTGACATAGGCAGGGGGAGGGAAGTGAGGCAGCTTCTCATTATTGCTAGGCGAGGTGGAAGTCCAGGATCCCAAGTTGGCCTCCACTGACACCTGAGGAGGGGTTTTCTTATTACTGATGGGCAAAAGTGGGACTTCCAGCTCTCCACTATACCTGTACTGGTACCTTCCTGGCTAGGAGGGTTAGAGTGCCTCATTACTTTTTCCTATGTGGTCTTCACTGATACAGCAGGGGATGGGAGCTCATTAACACCCAGTGGGGATGAAAGTCTCAACTCTCTACTCCACCTTCTCTGTCACCACGCCAGGAGAGAAGTTAGGACACATCGTTACAGTCTGGTAAGGGTGGAGGTCTGGGCCTTCACTGGTGTGAATCAGAGTGAGGCCACAGTTTTTTCCACTGTGCTTGGCTACAGTTCAAAGTTATTTTTAAAAGTTTTTGTCTTGCTAAATAAGCTGCCTCCTTTATGGTCCTTTGAAAAAGCGGTCTTTTGCTGGGACCTTTTTTGTCTGTACACATTCATGATTCTAGGTTGTTGGCTTTGTCAGCTCCTCTTCTGGGAAATATCAGGCAAAAAAAGAAAATGCAGGGAACTCACCAGCATGTCATTCTTTGGGTCCTGAGCTCCCTACCTGCTCTGCCTTCTTCTCTACATCTTCCAGAGTCTTCTTATATTTGTTTTGTATATAATGTCCAGGATTTTTGTTTGTACTTAGTGGGAAGGAATAGGGAAAAATACATCCACTCCATCTTTCCAGATTTACTTTCACATAATCAATTAACAGCATTAAAGAGTAATATATCTGAAATTTCTACTGTTAACAAAAGGGACTGTAGGTTTTTTAATGTTGGGAAATACTAATTTAGAGATTTCCTTTTAACTTACTAGTAAGAAACACTTATGTAACCATAAATCCACCTAAAATCTTTTAACCTTAGAAACTGAAAAGCTTTTAAAATAGTTTTCTAAGATCAAGATCCCCTCAATTTCTGCCTATTATCACTGTCCAAAAATAATTTTCTTCCTTTAGGGATGACTTATTTTTAGTAAAATGCTATTGAGTCCAAGGCATCATTATTTTCTTGTTTTGTTTTAAATACAGAACATATTTCACAGACTAGCAAATCAAGTCATGTTCATGATTTAAATTTTTCTAATGTGAGATGGAAAGAGAATAGTCTACAAAAAGACAAATACTTAATTTCAAAAGCCTCCAGACATCATATATTTTTATCTAGTGACCTTTTTAAAATGCATGTTTAAAATTACTAACAGCAAAAAACAAAACCAAAAAAATCAGGAATACTCAAACTTTTGAACTGATTACAATAATATACAAATGTTAATAAAATTGTGCTTAACTTTTTAATGAGGTTCTCTTTTAAAAAAGAAACCATATCCAAACTCATAAACCTAATATACAGTTCATTATCACTATACTAAATAACTTTATACATTTATAAACATCTAGAATTTACAAAGTAAATATATTTAAAAATACCCTTTAGCATATTTATACTACGCAAAATAAAAGCATAAATAAAGATTATGAGACTTTCCAAACTAATATAAGACAGTTATTTAGTAGCCTCATTATTATGAGACATAAGCCATTTTTTACTCTGCTGAGCAAAACTGCTCTAAATTTGAGAGGACAGAGCAACATCAAACTAACTGAATAACCACTTTTAAAAGACATCGTATCTAATAGAAATGAAAGTGTTGACATGGAAGAAATGCTCCTTATTCTCAGATATGGAGCTGAAAATAGGCAAGTTTATAAACTATAATTCTGATTCTTCTGCTGTCTAAGAAACAGACGAATGAATTTTTCAGCTCATTAAGGGAGTCTGAACTCTACAAATAAATGAGGCGTGCTTTCAAGTCTGTTTCCCTTTATCCAAAATTTATCATTTTGTTCTGGGAACAGACAGATCAATGTTAACTTTATACAAAAAGTATTACCACTAGAACAGTCTGAATAAGACACATAAGATATACAAGGCTTAATGTTATTTAAGTTGTTGATTACTGACAAGTTAGCAAATATCTTGTCAATTGTTTAAGTACACAAAAAAATTGTCAATCACCTAATCTTTCCTTTTTTAAGGAAATAAAATTTTAAGAAATATAGACCCCCTCTTTTTGGAAAATGTTCTTAGTTCTGAAATTATACAATTAGGCAACTGAACCAACAGTCATACAGTTTAGAACTGAAGGTTCTATGGAAGATCTAAAATGAGCTTTCTATAGAGAAGTGAATAAGATTCTCTCTCTAATAAAAGTTATAACATATCAAAAAAGAATGGAAACTTAATTATAGCTAGAGTTGTGAGTAGTTTAAAAATATGTAATAGGGCTAAGATTTTTCACAATTTATTACTACACTAACAAACACACTCACATAGAAAAAACTTTTATTATCTATTACTTAACAGAGGCCAGTTGAATTAATGAATTAAAGTTTATGTTAGTAGTTTACAGAGATTTAAACAAGTTCACAAATATCCATCCTTAAACTTTGCTATCTATCTTCATTTACTCTGGGTGAAATATTATTTTAAAGATTACATTGGTCAATGCCAATGTTAAAGGCTGTAAATACTCATGCTGAGAAAGTATGCCTATGGTGGGGACGGTAACAGTTCAATGGCAGAACTCAGGATTAGCAGGCACGAGGTCCTGGGTTCAATCCAGAGGGAGGGAGGGAAGGAGGAAGGAACGATACTTAAAAAAGAAAGTATGCCTATGGATCTTACTTAAAAAGACTACATATTGAAAATCTTCAGTCACGAATTTACCTTATCAGCTTTGAGCTTTCTAAGGAAAGATGGATTGTCATATCCTTTTGCTTGCCTTGCTTCTTGCAAATGGTTGATCATCCACACGTTTTTTCTCTGCTTTGCCAAATCAAGTGCTGATTCGCCCTGATAATATAAGCAGGAGAAATTCACATTTTAAAAAATGAAAGAGAAAACAGAATATTTGTTACTCACTTTTAAAGCACTTCCATAAAAATAAACTGACTGCAGTATTAATTCATTAACACTGTTTTCATTTGGCAAAGTCAAATTTACTTTTGACTTTACAAATTACTAAAAGACTCTAAATAATGTATTACTTATTACGCTTTCCCATTCAAGGTACGATCAGAAAATGTATTTACTCATCTTATTCTATAGTTTCTGTTTTTGCTTGCATTTTTACTTATATTAGAGAGTAAATCAAAAAGTAGGTTTTTTTGGCACCTGCTGGATCAGAGGCTATCACTCACTTTATAAGTTATTTCATATTCTTTAAGAGTTTCATTAGTAATAATTATTGCTACAAACCATCCTGCTATAATAATAAACTGTTAGGAATCTCTCAGCTTAATTTCAGTAATGACAGAAGTCTGAAGGAGAGAACATGGAAGAAAAAGAAAGGGCAACCTCCTCTTCTACTACTGCTTTACTGTCATTCTTGATCATGTTAAATTCATTCAATCATCTAGAAATCTCCAGAGAGAACAAGAGCAGTAACAACAAATAGTTAAACTCATATTACAGACTTGTAGCTCCCTTCAACCTCAAAAAAAAAAAAAAAGAATGCAAGGAGTATAATGAATAGAACTAAAATGCTTTGAAGGAAATAAGCAACAAGAAATAAGCACCCCCAATTCTAGATCTATGCTTCTTTATTCCTTTATTAATTTAAAATCCTATTTCTCCTTTTGCAAGTTAGTCAGATACCTACATTTCTATTCTGTTTAATATTGTCCACTATTTATCTACCTCTTTAAATAGAAAAGTGAAATGAAAATTGCCAAAATTCAAGACTGTATGGATATTCAAAATTACTTAAAGAAAAAATACTGAAATTTTATTTTTAAAAACAAGATGAAAATTAAGAAATGAGCCTTGGGTGCCTTACTTATGAGGAATAATTACTTATCAAGTATGATGTACAGTTTATTTAATTACAGAAAAACAATGAAAAATAAAAAGAACCAAACAAAAAAATAAACACACCACTACCATCAAAGGCAACAACAATAACAACACAACAATAAAAACAAAAAGCCTAACCAATCCTTTAATAAAAAGATCAACAGTATTAGATAAGAAATGGGCTAATCAAGGTGAGTTTCCCACAAATAAGGATATTTGCTTTAAAATATCTCCTACCTAGTCCACAATTCTATCACCTAGGTTGTCAGAACCAGCTAATTAATCCAAACTATAAAGATTACCTGAATAAAAGCAATCCCTTGGGTAACAACTCCCAGAGAATATCCTGCAGTTGCCTCGGTCCAGCTGAGCATCCCTTCCACTAGAGGGCCATGTGACACCTAAGGATTGCCTAGATAAAAAGATGGAGGGAGCTTTAAGAAATCTTTGAACTACTCCTCTAGTCATCTGACTACTTTTGCATAGTTCTTTTATTCAGCTGGTAAAATAAACAAGCAATTAATTTAAAGAATTATACTAAAACCAGGGTTCCAAATCAGGTCTATATCTGATCACTCCATGTGTCACCAAAATAGTAAGTGGTAATAACAACAATAATAACAACAAGAATCATGGAGTATTTAGAGACTGTGTAACTAATTGGCAGTAAGAGAAACTCTTCAAGGGTTTTGGTGAGATAAACATTATGGAAGGTGGAGGGTGGAAGATCACCTTTTTCTATGTAAAGCAGAATTTCATTATGAAAACTAAGGAAAATTCTTCCTTGGAGACCGTTTAGGTCAGGTACTTAAGAGGTAATGAAAACTATTTTCTGAAAACAGTTTCTTACCTCTTTTCAAGAAACCATATAAGAGTCGTTCAATATATTAATTAACAAAGATCAGCAATTTTATATTTTGTATAAGCTATAAATTAATTGTTCTCCCCAAACTCAGTTCATCTAAATTTATCTGTATAAACAAAAACATGTGCGGGGGGGGGGGTAAAATACTTTTTTTTAATTCACAAAGGAGATGCTATCCTGAAGAAAGATTACTGCATAAGTCATTTTTCTTAAAATCTCAGTATCCTAAATCATTTTTCCCCTCTACTGTTATTACTTAAGATTTCAATTTATTCTATGCAACTATTATCTAGGGCCATGGTCTTTACACTCTTTTGAGTCATGTCTGATGAAAGCCATTGACTCTCTCCCCAGAAAAGCGCTGGTACTTTTTTTTAATAACAATTTCAGGAGTCCAGGGACCCACCCCCTAACCAAAATCCACTGGTGGGTCCTAGATTAAGAATCTCTAATCTAAGGTTTACGGCCATTCCTGATCCTTCAAAGGATCAAAGTAGCCATTTTAACCTACCATCTAATAGTAACTGTCTCCAAAATAAGTTCTATCTTATTTTGATAAAAGAATCCTTTGTTTATGCATTAAAGTAATTGAATCCCTTACTCAAATAACTAATTTACAAGGATAAATATCTAGCTAATATAAAGACTGATTTCTAAGAAACTTAACCTTAATTTTACTTGGGAAATAACTATTTTAGAAGAAATAGGATCAATCAATCGTTATATAACTATTATAACATAAAGTATAATTTTTCATATTCTTTGAAGAATGTAACTTTTACTAGCAAGTAAAGCCATATCCAGATTCACAGGCTACGTCTTTCTTGGTATGATTCATGATTATCAACGAGACTTTCTTAAGACTTAAAATGAAAAACAGAAAAATATATAACTATAAATCAACTTTATCTGTCAAATTCCAGGACAAACAATCCAGGTTGTTGTTTTTAATTAATCAATTTTTCATTTCAAAATGTGCAGCAATTTAAGTTTACTTAATTAGCCTTACATTCCACATAGCTAAAAGGTACCACCTCAACTCACATATGACTAAGACAGACCAATTCCTACTGCCTTCATCTCAAAAAGTCTGTTTCCTTCAGATCTTCACAACCTCCATATATATCACAAGACATTCAGTTATTCAAACCAAAACCTAAATCATCAATTTTTTTCTTTCACCCTAATCTACCTTTTCATTTCTACTCTAAACTATCATTTCCAAATCCATTCATTTCTCTCCATCCCTGCTCCTACAACTGTATAGGCTAAACTAACATCATCAGTTGCCTGCTTTAAGAGTCTAACTGATCTTCCTCTATCCCTTCCATTTTCTTAATTATTCAATGTATCTCTATATACCAAAGTAATCTTTTTAACATATTTAAAACACAAAGATTATGTAACCATTCTACATAAATTCTTCCAACTGTTTCTCATGACTGAGAATACAATTAAAGCTCCTTATCATGGCCTTGTATGATCCGGTACCTGCCTCTCTTAGTGACTCACTGCTTGGTGCAGGCTGTCATTTCTGCATCCCTAACGTGGCAAGCGTACTCCTGGCCTTGGGTCTTGCACTTGCAGGTTCCTCTACATGGAAAGTTTTTTCCCACATATCTTTGCAGAACTGATCCTTTATCAGACAAGTCTCAAAGCAAATGTCATCTCCTCAGAGGCATTTACAATCACTCTCACCTGATGTGGCCCCCCTTAGCCCTCATCACAACCACATTTGCCTGTGTATGTGTTTTTAATTTACTTATTGTCTATTTCCTCAATACAATGTAAATTCTGGGAGAGTAAGGATTTCATCTATCTTAAACACTGACTTCTCAGCATAAAACAAGTTATTTGTTGAATGAACAAATGGTTTCTACTAAAAGGTGGTAACTAGACTTCAGCTTATTAGGAATGCCAGATTCCAGTAGAAAAGGCATTTGATACTTATTTCATCCTTTTAATTACATAAGAAGTCCATTTTAAAACAAAAATCTACTTTTTTCACCAGTGTGGTTAAAAAGATTATTTTTATTCTAAAAGTATAAATGTTCCCTGAGCAACTGAAGCAACTCCTTAGACTTTATTTTCTTTAAAAATAATGTCACTCCAAATAAGTCAGACAGAGAAAGGCAAATACCATACCTCACTTACATGTGGACTCTAAAAACAAAACAAAACAAAAAATCAAGTTCACAGATATACAGAACAGACTGGTGGCTGGCAGAGGTACCGGGCTGGGGGGGTGGGGACATGGGTGAAAGGGGCCAAAGGTACAAACTCCCAGCTCTAAAGTAAGTCAGTCATGAAGATGTAATGTACAGCATGGCAGCTACAGTTAATCACACTGCATTGCATATCCAGAAGTTGCTAGGAGTTAATCTTCAAGGTTCATATCACAAGAAAAAAGAAAACTTTGTGACTGTATATGATGACAGATGTTGACTGGATTTGTGACGGTGGTCATTCTGCAATGTGTAGGCGTCAAATCATTATTTTGTACACCTAAACTCACATAATGTCATATGTCAATTGTACCTCAGTAAAATTTTTTTGAAAAATAATGTTACTCCAGAGCTACCAGGGAATTACACTTAAAATAACTTATTTTTCTAATGGCCAACCTTGACTATATTTGTCAGATAAAATTAAAACACTAATAAAAAGAAACTGACAAAAAATACATGAATTTAAATAAAAGTTCTATAGGTATAATAATTAGCTGAATTATTTGGCACTGTAGATTCTGGAAGGTAGTCACATGCACTGTACTAGTTAGCTAGTTAACTACATTCTGATTTATGCCATCCTGGTACCAAGTAATTGATGTGCTGAACCTATAAAACATTAAAAATAAAAGGTTCAAGCCATTTAAATCATTTGAAATATTTCTATTCTTACCATTACCTTTTTTTGAAATTCATTATAGATTATTTCTTTTACTAAGACTAATCAACCCAATCAAAAAATGGGCAGAAAATCTAAATAGACATCTATCCAACGACATCCAGATGACCAACAGGCACATGAAAATATGCTCAACATCATTAATTGTTGGAGAAATACAAATCAAAACTACATTGAGGTCTCACCTCATACCAGTCAGAATGGTCATCATTAAAAAGTCCACAAATGATAGTGGAGAGGGTGTGGGGAAAAAGGAACCCTCCTACACTGTTGGTGGGAATGTAAACTGGTGCAGCCACTATGGAGGACAGTATGGAGGTTCCTCAAAAAACTAAAAATAAAGAGTGGAAGGTACAGCTCAAGTGGTAGAGCGCATGCTTAGTATGCCTGAGGTTCTGGGTTCAATCCCCAGTACCTTCTCTAAAAATAAATAAATAAGCCTAATTACCTCCCTCTACCAAAAAAGAAAAGCCATCAAAAACTAAAAATAAAGTTACCATATGATCCAGCAATCCCACTCCTGGGCATATATCCAGAGAAAAATATAATTCAAAAAGACACATGCACCCCAATGTTCACAGCAGCACTGTTTACAATAGCCAAGACATGGAAACAACCTAAATGTCCATTGACAGATGACTGGATAAAGAAGCTGTGGTATATTTATACAATGTAATACTACTAGCCATAAAAAAGAATAAAATAATGCCATTTGCAGTAACATGGATAGACCTGGAGTTCATCATTCTAAGGGAAGTAAGCCAGAAAGAGTAAGGAAAATGCCATATGATATTGCGTATGTGGAATCTAAAAAAAGGGACACAAATGAACTTACTTACAAAACAGAAACAAACTCACAGACACAGAGAATAAAATAATTATGATTACCAGGACATAAAAGGGGTGGGAAGGAAATCTGCACAGCTTGGGGAGAGATGTAAATGTTAGGTATATTGACTGTGGTGGTGGTTTCATAGGTGTATATGTCTATCAAAATCCATCAAATTGTACATCTGAAATATGTATAGTTTACTGTATGGAAATTATATGACAAGAAAGTTGCTTAAACTTAAAAAAAATTTTTTAAAAAGACTAATCAAAAGTTTATACAATGGTTAATGTGCAGTGCCAAGTTGAAAAGGCATTAAATTTACAAACCACACCTCAAATACCTAAAGGTCATGATCAAAAAGAAGTTATCTAAATTTTATATGCATTGAAAAGATATTTTCAATAAATATCTTCCAATAAATAAACGCTCTGAAAATATTCACTATTAGTTTAAATTCCAGAACAGTGTGGTCATCTTGTCATAATTCTGACATTACTACAACTTCAATACACTGATATGGCTCTTGGCAAAATCTTGGAGACTCACTATTTGCCATAAGTTCCAGTTTTTCAAAACTAAACTCTAAATACTTGAAATGCATTCCTAGGGTATGATCACTTTAGGAATGGCTATCTAGTAGCCAAGAGAAGAAAAATAACACTCTAAAGCAATCCAGATAATAAAATATAAGGTAACCTCATTAATTTTTTTCTTAGGGGGATACTGATCAGGTTTAATCAATCTCCTCTTTTCTTATCCTTTAGGCCTTGGGGTCAACCTGATTTACTAATCACAGTATTATGAACTTTTCAGAGCTTTCTACTTAGAACATTTAGAAAAGCAAAAGTGTCTCTATAATTTCAGAAGTGGCAGAGAGGTATGCCAGCACAGTCATGAAAACTAGCTTAGAGGTAAAGCTCAAGACCACACAAATCTCCATTCAGTCAATAAATATTTAGAATGCCCAGCACATGTCAGGCTACGGTAACTGAGGCAAGCTGACTTTCCTCTTTCCAACATTTACTGGCAGGTATTAGACCATTCTGATCACACTGGGTAGAGAGAAGAAGATTTAAAATTTTAAAAAAGAAAGAAAGATAACATATGGTTTTCTCAATTTCTTACAGTTTTCAATAAGATATTTGATATTTACTTTTAACTAAATATTTTTAATTAGACTCATTTCTAAAAATTGGCTATAATCTTAAATAAATCAGGCTCCATATAACTAGTCTAAGCTATTTGATATTTACTTTAAATATTTTTAGTTAGATTAATTTCTAAAAATTTGTTACAATCTTAAATAAATTAGGCCCCATATAACCAGTCTAAGCTATTTTATTTCAGTAGTTTAACCTTTTCTTCTCAGAGTAATCAAATAGAGAAAGAACTATTCATTGCAACCTAAACAGATGCCCTGATCCAGCAGGAGATAACCTACTTTTTGATTGCCATTTTAGATCATTATGTGGCTCGAACCCTTTTCATATTTAATTAGCACATATCCTTTGGAAATTTAAGAAGCATGACTCAGAAAATACTACGGTTTATAGTCAAATTAAAGAACATCTGTCAATGGGCACAAAGTTATTTATGAATGCACGTTATTAAAAGATGTTATTTAAAAGTTTAAAGTCATTTCACAGAGTCTGGTGCTGAAAGACATGGTGAATCCCAAAATTTTAAAAATGAGAATAGTAATCAAAATTTAAGTTTATCAATAGAATTTTCTTGCAAGTATTCATAAGATGTCCACAAACTTCTATATGCTCAGAGTATAAATGTTAATTGTGCTTTGCTCTTACATAATTTTGTATACTTTTTTGGCATACACTTCCTGGATCAGTCCAGCATTTGCGGGGGAGGGGTACTCCTATAAACATCATAAAGGTGTTTATCAAGGTCTTGATCTTTAAAAAAATAAGACAACAAATAGCTAAGTCAAAGAATTTGTAAAAGCTACTAAGCATACTGTGGTTTAAATATAAATTTGGGATTCTTTTTAATGATCTTCTTAAAGAAACCAGAAAATGATTCTATTTCCCTATAAAAATAGAGATTATATAACTTCCAAAAGTGAGTAAGAATTCACTAATGAAAAGGTCACCAAAATCTAAAAATTACTTTAATACTAAAAGATGAAAGTAAATAAATCAGTCTTTCAAAACAAATTCTTGCACGGAAGCAAAGGGTTGGGTTTAAGTAAGAAGCTTCTGCCATCTTTTGACTGTGAAAAAAAAAAACCCCTAAGTTTTATTAAGGAATTCCCATCTTAGTAACCACACTGCACATTGTGTAATTAATATAGGACATTTTTACCTTGACATTCTGGGCATCAACATTAGCTCCAGCTTCCAGAAGAAGACTAATGACTGTGGTATTCCCTGCTAGTACTGCCCAGTGCAGAGCAGTGTTTTTGTGATACTTGTCACCAAGGTTAACTGAAACATTGAATGTTAAAAGCAATCTAGTTGGATCCACACTGAAAAGGAAAAAAAAACACAACAACAACAACAACCCTAATTTCAATTATAGAAATCATTACAGATACTAAACTGATTGTGGTTGCATTCCATCTTGGAACACTTCTATTCTAACCTATAGTCAACAAGTTTACAATCAGTAATAGGACAATATTTTAATATGAAGTATCGAGTCTGTGCGACACCATGTAACTTCAGATAGTTCGGAGAGAGTACACTTGGTCCTGACATTTACTATTTTTCATCCAGTGATTAAGGTCACTGATGTCTACATAATTAAACAATTAAAATTTTAAATATAAGTCTAGGTTGTGCCGAAGTCATTTAAGGCAACTTAGTAATTAAAACGCTAAACTTGCCAATATGCGAATCATGTTAAAAATCAGTTACTTTTTAAAAAGAAGGTAACATTTTCTTCTATCCTTGGAGACTGTTAAAAGACGAATAGCTTAAGAATACTACAATTACCAAGGTAAATGTAAACATAGAGACTCAAAACATCCAAAAGGGTAATTTATGTTACATACTATGCACTCATAATTAAGAACTTTAAATATTAGCAAGTATAACATTAAACTGCTTTTTTTAATCACTTATTTTACATTTTATTATGCTGAAAATGGTTGAATAAGTATTTAAATGGTTACATACCTATGTGTTCTATAAGCTGCCCACATTAAAGGCGTCATCCCATTCTGATCCATCATATCTACATCCTGATAGAGAAAAAAGAAAAAGTCAGACAGTAAAAACTTCTAAGTTCCTACCAAATTCACTTAGAAAAATATAATTCACATATCACAGGAGAAGCCAATATAACAATCAAAGGTGATTTATAAAACTATATCTTTCCTAAGTTTAAAGTAAAACGATATCACTAAGTATTTTAATTAATATGTATATAAACATCTAATTTACATATACTGAATGTGTTTAATTACACTTAATTAACATATTTATAGTTTTCCTTTTTTAAACTTCACTCAGCCTTTCAATGTTGTCATCTAGAGATCTTGACCTACTCTTCATCTTTCACTCACAAAGGAAAGATTAAATTATTTAAGTCTCTGAAAAACTTATTTTACTAATTCATGATATAATAAAACCCTGTTTATTCCCAGGCCTTTCAAAACAAAGAATAAATTATAAAATTTCAATAAAAATTTCAATTTTAATGAACTCAAAAAGTCTGTCTACTTTTTATCACTATGCATGAATATTTTTAGAATTAACTAATTCTGCAAAGTTTGTGGTAAAAAAGCAACGTGATCAAGCAATTATCTGCCTTATTCCCCATCGTTTTCACCTTTTTTAGCTCATTATTTTTGTTTTTACTTACACATCTTTAAAATAAGATACTTGGAATTGCTACTTTTTGATTTTTTCAGTTTTAGGTATTATCCTAAGTATGGCATATCCTCATTAAGCAAAATGACAATTTCTCTCTTTCCTCTCACTACCCCATCAAAATATGCACCTTTCTTATTCTTGACTCTCAAGAGATCTACTGTAATTCTGGTTCTATAAATATTTGATATTTATATTATCATAAATATATATGAATACCATTCCCAACAAAATTATGTAGTAAACCATTATTTTCCCCTCCTACCCAACTTTTTGCTTTCCGTGGTACTTTTCTCTCTCTTTTGCAGTTTTTTTTTTTTTTAAAGCAAATTAGAATTAAAACTACCACCTATTCAACCAAAACTCTTCCCAGGTTAGACAAATCACCTTTCAAGACATGCTGATGTATTAGGGATTCTATCAGTTTCACTTCCCTAAAATTCTCTCTTCTGACTCACTCCAATCTGGACTGATTCTCCTATGTGCCTAAGTTATCTGTCCCATTAACTAGAAAAGAAGTTCTTTGAGGATCAAAATTAAATTCATCTTTATACTCTCAGTGCCCAACAGGATAGATAATGAAAAACCATTTGTTAAATGACAAGACATGTTTATCTATCTACCTTTCTAGGTTTGGGAAAGGCACAGATAGACTTTAGAATAAGATAGACATGGTTTTGAATTCCTAGATCCACCAGTTTAGTTAATAACTGTAAGGCTGCCAAAATTAATTCTCTGAGTCTCAGCTTTCTTATCTAAAAATGTTAATACAAATACTGTCTTCATAAGATCTTTCTGATGATTAAATGGAATAATGTGTGTAAAGCAACCTAGTCTAGAGCCTGGAACAGGACATTCAATACGTATTAAGTTTCCTCTTCTTCCCTTCCCCACCTCCCATTCCTATGGATTATTAAACCAGCAGTCCTAATCCAAGTTACATTACCCAATTCACCAGTCAGTGGAGAGAGGACAGAGTTATAGTGAGTACACTGCAAAACATTTCATAACTCTATATAGCAGTTCCCTGTAAGGCATCTTTACAGATGGGAATATGTCTCAATATGAACATTATCCAAGCGTATTGGGGCAGAAAGAGCTGAGAACCACTACTTTAGACAAGTGGCAACACATATCCTAAGATGTCACTAGTTTTAGTCCCTCTCATGAATATTACAATCAAATGTTATGCCTTATCCATTACAAATCTATTTCTAAACTTCTATTAAGTGTTGTTGGAAACATGTAACTCACTCAATATTTACATTATACATGTTTATTCTTTTTCCAAAAAAAAAATCTTCTCTGAAAAAAATGGTAAACTTCCTTGTTTCTTATATGAGAGTTAAGTAATGAAACTTATTTTACTTCCTTTACTGCTCTGGTTTCAAGAAAGCTCAATTAAATTTGATGTCCAATTAAAACAAACATGTAAATTCTTATGTTTAAATTTCTTCCTTTTTAGTTGTGAGTCTTTTCATATCCTTTTTAAAAAGTGATAGTATTAAAATATTAACAAACAAAATAAAAATTAAAAATTATGCCACATCTCTAGAGTACTAAAAGAAAAATGAAATTCAACCTTTTCTCTCTTTGGATCAGGATTTAAAACTTGGTACTTCTTTTCCAAGTTCAGCCTGGACGTATGAGTATTCTCTATTAGGAAGAATTAACAAGCCCAGATCAAAAGCTTATGGGAATTCCATGATCAACAGGGCTCCATAACTTAGCATTTTCCCCTTTTTCTCCTGAAAATCATCCAAAAGAATTGGTAGTGAGCACTGAATATATTTAACAGTGTAACTAAAAAGAAACTATTGTGAAGAATAGAATGACAAACTAAATGAAAATCTTATATGCCCTAAGAATGTAAATTTGATAAAATTAACAACAAATGAGGGGGGTGGGAAAAGGCTGAAAAGAAAGTATAATGAGTGTCTAATCTGCAAGAGCTATGAGTCAAAGGATATTACTTAAAGTTGAAAAGTCAAGTGACAGAAATGTAGTTATATATCAGAACAAAGTTTATACTAAGAAAAACAGTATTATGGACTAATGTCAGTGTTAAGACAGGGAAGAGAAAGAAGTTAAAAATACACTGATTTTATTACTGCTTATAACTGGGAACTAATCAGAACTAATAAAATTTGAACAAACATCTGACTGAAGTGAGAGAGAAAAGGATAACCGTGTGACTAAGGAAAGAATTTACCAAGCAGAAGGGAAGAGCCAGCACAAAGGCCTTAAGACAACAGCACACCAGAGCTGTTCAACGACCAGCCAGAAGACTGGTGTGGTTCAGCACAGCGAGTGAGAGGGAGATGACAGAAGATGAGATGGAGACGTATCCAGAGCCGGATCACACATGATTCTGTAAGCCACAGGACGACTTTGGACCGCATTTAAAGTATGATATAAAGCACATTAGAGCAGTTTTCTTTTACTGCTCTAAAGTGCTTTTAGTGGTAGTATTTTAGCACATATATTGAAAAAATTCTAGAAAAATATATACTAAACTGTTAAAGAAAGTGTTCTCAATAGAGGGAGGAGGTAAGGGAAGAGGTGGGATTTCACTCTCTAAGTCATACTTTGCTACTATGTTTGAATATTTAACAGTAAGCATGTGTTACTTCCGTAAGCAGGAAAAAAAACTTACTCCTGAAAAAGAAAGCCAATTATCTGTCAGACATGTATTAACACTACCATGCACTTACTGTACAAAAAGAACTGTGACAGAATTTCTGCTCTTTAAGAATTTTATGGCCTACATACTATGCCAGAGTTCAAATGATTACTGAAACATCCAAATTCCAAAATCAATAAGCTAACAAAAAGAGTCAAAACTTTACACTTTTCTTACCTAGTTAAAAACTAGAAGAAAAAAGTGAATGTATATTGTAAACTTAATATCTGCACTAGAGAAGGCCACTAAAGACGATGTCATGTGCAACAACGCCATCTACTGCTGCAACCTCCAGTCCAGAATGAACTGTGGGAGAACAAAGATGATCCCCTGGGGTAGTTGGTCTCCAAAGATAGCTTCCAATAAACTTCACCTTCCAGTGTTCATACCCTTGTGTTCCCACAGTGAACATGGGCTGGACCTGTTACTTGCTTTAACTGACAGAATGGAGCAGAAATGTGGCTGTGCCAGTTCAAGACCTTAAAAAAGTCAGATGTCTGCTTTTGTTCTTTTGGGAACTCTGAGCAACCATGTAAGAAGTTTGGTTTCCATGCTAGAGAGAACACATGGAGGGGAGTCGTGGAGAAGTTCCGAGACTGCATGGAGAAAAACAGAGAGGGCTAGCTGTCCCAATAAGCCAACTGAGCCCAGCCTTTTAGCCCTTCTTATCAAGGTACAAGGTATGCAAGCATCCTCCAGTCCAGTCAAGCCCCCAGATGACTGCAGCCCCCAGCCATTATCACAAGAACCACCACCCAATCAAGCTCAGTCAACCTAGAGACTCATGAAAGATAATGGCTCCTACTGTTCTAAAGCCATTAGACTTAGGGGGCAGTATATTAACACAGTAATAGAAAATAAACTCCTCCTTCCAGAAATTAACCAGCCTATGCCTCTTTTCCTTAGCAATAGTGCACAACACCCACTGGAGCACTGCCAACAATAAACACTTTAAAGGATTCATAATAAATACTATTCAAATTCTAAATCTAATTATTTTAAATTAAAATAACAAATATGTGCTAATAGCAATGAATTAAAATCATCTATCTTACTCTTATGATGAGATCCTTAGCTATAAAACTAATGTTTAAGTACAACCAGAGAAAACTCGTGAAAGACAAATTGAGTGACATTACTTTTAACAAAATACGTTTATTACAAAGATATGGTACGCATAAACTAACAATATTTAATGTGATTATAGTCACTACATATTAAGGAAGAATCAGGAAGAAACACTTAAATTATGAGAATTTTTCTGCCATGTAAAAAAGCAGTGTTTTACACAGCAGGAACTGAGAAAATGATCTTAAGGCATTTATCTCCCTCAAGAGGGACTTAATATAGAAAATAACCAGTAATATGTTTAAAAAAGTTTAAATGAATTCAGATGATATAGTCAAAAGACGTGATTAAGGGAAGCAAAAAGATACCTAAATTTTCTCTTACTTTCTAGCATTCATCTCTATCACTCTTAGAAATAAAAAAACCAACTTAATGGATTATTATCTGGATCATGACTGTTTTTCGTATTTTTATGTTAACTATATTAAATAATTCAATAGCAAACTACCTATCTATTTATTTATTCTCTTCACCCAGTAGAAAGTACTATTTAAATATCACCAGGTTGTTATACTTGTTAACACCAATGATATTAGGTAGTTAAGAATATCTGATTCAAATCTACACCACTGTGATTTTTTTACCTGTCCTTTTGCTATGAGATAAGCAACAATTGAGGTATGTCCAAACTGAGCAGCCAGATGAATACAGCTACATCCTTCTCCATCAATTAACGAAGGGTCTGCACCATATTTCATTAGTTGCACAACCATAGATAGATGGCCTTGTCTAAAGCATAAAAGAATAAACACTTAAATATGTTTTTTTAAACTTCTCTGAAAAGAAGTTTAAAAAAAAATGAAAAAGATTTTAAAATGGTGGAAGAATTACAAAAGTCTTATTTCACATTATTTCAAAATAGACATACATCAAGGTACATTTAGGATATTATGTTCTTAAGTCTTAATTGGCATAAAAGTCTGAAAATTTATAGATACTCATAACTTCTTTAAATATGTAATAAATAGTTATTATACTCTAGTAATCCTGTTCCAATATGACCTTAATTGTCCCATGAACTTGATACTTCTTTTGCTGTAATACATATAGGCTGAAAAAGTATTCCCAAAGCTTAATCCCATTTTCTAACTAACCAGATTAATATCAGCCTAGTTAATTCCTTAAGGACACTTTGGAAAATAAACTTTGCTTCCAATGCAGGTAACAGTGGACAGCAATACATTTTAGTACATTATTGATATTAACTACTGGCATAACAAGTTCTCCCATTCATTTTAGCATATCATTTAAAGGGGGAAAAAATAGTTGTTTAGTTATAGGCTATTAAAGGAACCAAAGGAAAAAAAAATCCAGAAGCAAATTTAAACCTTGTGGCCCAGTGCAATGGAGTTGAATTTAGGTCTCCTCCGAGTTGATCCACAATAGCACCTTTCGAAATATAGTATCTATAAGACAAAATTTTAAATACTTCAGATAGTTTTCATTTTCAATTTTAAGAAATATGTGAAAAATAAAGAAATAAATGTTTTTCATTTTAGACCTCATGCTAGACAATAAATGGTCTTCAGTGAGTTTTAAAAATATATTTAGTAGGATATTATATCAAATACATCACTCTTTTGTTCCAGAAGTAAACAGAAAATAATTTTTTTAAGTTACAAAAAATAATAGCAATACCAAATAACAATCACATAAAAAAAGAAGGCAGTCAAAGAACCACAAAGATTTGGATGAGACAGCAGCAGTAGATAGAATTTTGGAATCAGAACCTTATAGAGTATGCCAGACCCTTGGTAGAAGCTCAGCTTTTTAAGCTCAGCTTTACTTACCTCAAAGATTACTACGGGTTAAATAAAACAGCATATGAAAAATAATTTCATAAATGTAAAGTGTAACATAAAGGCTCTTTATGGCACCCTATTTGTTATGCTTTTGAAGCTGTGTTGCTTTAAAAAGAAAGAGCAACCTTGTTGCTTACTACATTAATGTCATAACATCTTGATAACCTCTAAAATGAACAGGACCTAGTTGCTTATATAATGTTTGCTTTGGGACTGATCGATGTAATGAATCTTGAATACAATGATTTCAAAGCACCTGATGTCAAATGTCTGATGTATGTGTATAACTGAGGCTCTTAAACTATTCTGATTACTGCCTTAAATCATGAATGCATTCACTCTTAATGCTCATCGTTCTAAACATTTAATATAGTCATACTTACAAGCTTGATTCAGAAATTTTCTGCTTTATATAAGTATTTGTTAAAACGGTACTTTTAAAGCATTATGCAATGAAGGGCCCAACTCCACTCTACCATATGGAATAGTATGAAGTAACTAAAATATTTCCAGACTAAAATATTTCAAGTCCAGAATATCAGACAATAGTTTGAACACAAACATTTAAATATTCCTAAATTGCTTCTTAAGGCATCCAGTAGACATCATATAATAGTTAAAAAATGTTTTTTTGAGCCCAAAGAGCAGTATAGCACAGCAAAAGAACAGTTTTAATAGGAAATATTTTCTTAAAAATTCCAATTGGAATGTTTTTTAAAGCAATTTCATTACCTTCTTTATAGTTAAAATATCTGTTCCTGAGAGTTATTTTTATTCACCTTTCAAATCCTTGCTAGGACTACGGCAATAAGTGATTTCCACTAGTTCTAAAGAACAACTTTTTTCCACAAGGATAGGGGAACTTTTTTTCTGCATGCTAAAAAATAACTCCTACCACCTTTTCATTGTAAGCTTTTCAAAGAGAAGTGTTATATTTTTATAACACATTATTTTTTGTAGCTTGAAGACCCTAGCTGAAAACTACAAAACTCTGAGAAGATCATATAATTCTTATTTTTAAACTCAAACCTCCTTGTAATACTGTAAGGTTATTATCAAGAAATGTTCTTGCAGGTACTAATGATCTGTAGATTTTGAGGAGGAATTATCCATGAACAAGAGATATCAACAATTATTTGAAAATTAAAAGCAAATAGGTAACACTCAGATGTCTCTAGAGGGGGACACTAATGAGAAGCAAACCAGAATATGTTATAAAACCCTAGAAAGGCTACGGGATTAAAGGCAATAGTCACGTCCAAAGAAAGTAATAAGAAACTGGACTATAAACAGAAATACTGGTTCAAAGTCTATATAAATTGCTGAAAAATTGTTGTTTTCTAAGTTACATTCTTAATGAAAGTGAGTATTTATTTAGCATCACAACAGGCATTTCAGTGACATGGAAGCAATCAAGCAGCTGACAGTGCTAGACAAGTATTCTTTGTGTATTATAATCTTAAAAAGTGACTACACAAATAATTCAAACTCTTAAAGTGCAGGCTCACTCTTGTGTCTCTAAGTTTCACTGTATGATTGTAATTTCTGGCTTATGTCGATTTTAACAATCAACCATTCAGTATTTGCCAAAAGGTGTATTAAGTGCATCTAACAGAGAAGTTTGAGACTCAGGGAATTAAATCACGGAATCATATGAGACACTGTACTGAAAATCTAACGATGAAAGTCTACAGGCTGAACAGACATTTGGGAAGTTCCTGTTGTGACTTCCAATCAGCTCTGTTATGTCTTCCCTGAATATGAGTGGTCAAATATGACCAAATAATTGAGGAAAGCTTCAAACTGAAGGAGATCAAAATAAACTGAAGAAGCCCAAAATAAACAGATAATATATAGAGATGAAAAACTTAAAAAACAAAAGTTCTAATTAATAACCTCCAAACAATAAGAGAAGATAATATATTCATGACATAAGAATAAAGTATTTTTTAAAAGGAATGGGGGGGCAGAGATCAAGAAAGAATGCTTTGAAATTGAAAATGTAACAGATAAAATTAGAAATTCAAAAGGATTAGAAGATAAATTAAGAAAATCTCCTCAAAGTACAATAGCTATAAAAGGCAGTTGAAATAAAGATAAGAAAAAGAAAGAATCAATCTGGTTGACCCCAATATCTGACAAATAAAAGTTCCTGAAAGAAAAAACAGAGAAAACTGAAAGTGAGGCAGTCTTGGGGGCACAACACAAGCATACTTCCCTAAACTAAAAAGGCAAGTTTTCAGGTTAAAAGTGGCTACTTAATGGTCATAACCTGAACTTAAAATAAATAAATAAAAAGAACCATAGCAATACACAGTAATGTAAACTTCCACAAAGTCGGGGATCAGGAAAAAAAACGTATATGCTGGTTGCCAGGGAAGAAGAATAAGCCATACACAGTGTGTTCTCATAAATTATAAGCTCTGTATTTTTAAACAAAGCCTCATATTTGTTTTTTTTTTAACTGAAGTATAGTCAGTTTACAATGTTGTGTCAATTTCTGATGTATGTATTTGTTATGAAAGCCTTGACTTGAAATCAAACTGAATCAGAGACTACGAGCATTATTAGCTGTTGTTAATGAAGAATCCTGAGGTAACAGGGGACTGCCGAAGACAAGAGCCTGGGCCAGTCCTTTCTATTTTACTACATTAGGGTAGAAATCTAAGAACAGCTGAAAGACTTCCACTCGAAAACACTAGGAATATAAACAATCCAGGCTGGGTGAAGGTCTCTTCCTTTCTAAATTATACTGACTTTATATCTTAAAATCATGAAAGTGATGGAATTACTTTGCTTGCAATAAGTTCTTTTAATACATCCTGAGAGAACATAACTATCAGAAGAGACACTTCTCCATGGGTCTCTGGAGCTCCCATACGTCTTGCTGAGTACATGAGAAGACTGCAAGGTCCTGACCACTCTGTACATAGGCCATTTCTGAGAGATGTGTTTGCATCAAGCCACCCTGAGAGATGAGGTAACTTCTCCCTCTGGGACAAAGAGCAACCTTGCTTTCCATATACTATAAAAGCAAAGAATATCTAACTGTGTGTACTGCATCCAACTGGACCATTATCAAGACACTCCCATAGGATGTAGGGAGCAAGAGGGATTTACACAAATATGATATTCATGCTATTTGCTGTGCTATGAAGAATAAAGTCCTTTGTCTCTACCTGAGTCATGTATCTTCTGCCAGCATCCATGAAATAGTAATACACTACAGCTTTTAAATAGGGTGTAATTCTAGACTCAAAAGTAATTGACTATACTTCAATAAACAAAACAAAAAAGAAGTAAAAATTAACCTTGAGGCTATAAATACCAGTTATTATTAAAAACTGCATTTACTCACCATTGTTTGTTTTAGGGAAGTAAATTGCTAGACTATGTATTGTAAGAAATGAAGTTTACCACCCAGAAGATATAATATACGCAGACACTGTAATTATTAACTTACTCTATAATTACTGACTTTATTCTGTAACCGTACTTGTCCATAAGTGATGGAACAAACTGTAAGGCAGGCAACGAATGTCAAGACTTTTTGTCTGTATTTCTCACTTCAGAGTTCCTTGTTTATTTTTAAACACAAGACAAATGTGATCTTTCTGATCAACAGAATGAGATCAAACGTGTCTCAACTGTAACACTTGAAACAACAACAAAAAGAAATGCTTTAAAATTCTGAGAAAATCAATTTTAATCTAGAAGTGTATGCTCAGCCAAACAACAAATAAGGTGTGAGGGCAGAAGAGAAAGTAACTTCAAAACATTTACCTCCCAAGTTCTTTCTCTTGGAAAGTTATCAGAAAATGTGTGCTACTAAAACAAGGAGTAAACCAACAGAGACAAAAACGTGAGATCCAGGAAACTGAGACCAACACTGGAACAAAGGGATTTCCCAGAATGAATGCAAAGGTAAATCTCAAGACAATGACTGTATGTCGCTCTAAAGAGCAACAGTCTGGGCTGGAACAGAAAGATGGAGAAAGCCAAGAATGACTTCATACTCCCTCCACCAAAAAAGGAACCAATAAATTATCTAATACTGTTTGCAAACAGAGATGGGTTTTATAGTTCTGTCTAAAAGTATGGGAATAATTAATTATAATACATAGAAATTTAAACAAATAGAAAAAAAATGAAACAACTATTACTTCAGATAAAAATTACAATTCTACAGAAAAAAACAGATAATCATGGAACACTTTTGGGCTTATCAGTACAGATTTACACACTTCCAACAATTTAAACGTTGCATAGTAACTTAAGTAAAATTGTAACAGAGGAGGGGAGAAGTATTAGTGGGTAGGTGACTTAGAATACCTAGTTATCCAAAATAGAAAGTCAAATATAAATTAAGAAATAGCATAAAAATTGGCAGCATTTATTAAGATTCAAAATTCATCCTTCCAACTTTCTTACTTCTGAGACTCCTACAAACATATATGAATATAATATGAATATGGTATGTGAACAAGGTATTAATTACAACACTGAAGTAGTAAAAACACTAGAATCAATCTAAATGTTCATCAGTAGGTAAACCATGAAAAAAATTACGTCCATACAATTGGATATTATACAGTTTTTTAAAAAGAATGATGTGGCTCTAGGTGCACTGATATGAGAAATCTTGAAGATACATAAATTAAATGAAAAAAGCAGAAAAGCATTTGCTATCATTTGTATAGATAGCTTTGTAGATAAAAGTAGCAACATAAAATATAAAATACAAGAGTAAATACTAAAAGAAACAGCCAAAGTATTAAAAATAATTACTTTTGGGGTACAGAACCCAGGGGGTAGGAAGGGATTGCTGTTTCCCATTGTAAGCCTTTAAATACTATTTGATTTTTTAAATTGTTTATATACTATTTTGATTAAAATAACACTAACTGAAAAAATACAGAGGCTTACAGAAGGCTAGATAATTTGAGCCAACCCTTTCATTAAAGAAAACTTTAAAAAGCTCAATGAATTAAAAGAAACATTTCCTAAAAAGCAAAACCTAAGAAGATTAAGAGCATTTACCTGGCAAAGATTCAGGAGAAGGTTAAAACTGGGAGAAGTTAGAAAACCGCTTGGGCCCCATCTGCCCTAGAGACAACTGCTGATGCAGAAGAGTTGGCCAAGAGGCAAGCTACGCAGACAAAAGCAAAATAAAGGTTGGGACCCCAAAAAGCTGCACTGCAGGAGTAATGAAGAACCAGAAGTAACCCTGGCTGTAGCATGGTCTTCAGCCATCTGAGTGATCCAGAAAATCTAAAGACTTAAATTAAAGTTGCGCGTCGCAGAAACAAATGGGATCTTCTCATCTTAGGCCTCAAATTATTCAACAAGTAAGTTTTCAAGCACAATGTCTAGTATACATTCGAAGATTATCAGGCACACAAAGGATCAACATAACAGATACAGACCCACACAGATTCCAAATGCTGTCTTCTTAGACAAAGATTATATAATAATTATATGTTCAAGTATACAAGACAAGATGGAAAATTTCAGCTACAAATGAATCAAAAAACAGAAGTTTGAAAAACATAATTGAAATTCTAGAACTAAAAAATAAACAAAATGAAGAACATGTTGAATAGATTTAACAGCAGATTACACATAGAGAATAAATGAACTGGAAGATAAGTCAGAAGAAGTTTCCAGAATGAAGCAGAGAGAAAAGAGTAAGAGATAAAGAGCATACAATGAAAAGGTCAAACATACGTTTAACTGGTGTTCCAGGAGGAGAGCAAAAAGAGAATGGGGCAGAAGCAATATTTGAAGAAATAATAGCTGAGATTTTCCAGAACTGATGAAAACATCAATCCACAGAATCAAGAATTTCTTTCAGTCTCATTCAGGGTAAATAAAAAGAAATCCACACCTAGAAACATCATCATGAAACTGCAGAAAACCAGAAACAAAGAAAAAGTCTTAAAAGCAGCCAGAAAAAAGAAAAAGAAAAAGCCTTTAAAAGTGCAATACTTAGACTGATTTCTCAAAGTAACAGAAGCCAGAAGACAGTGGAACGGTATTTTCAATGGGTAAACAAAAATAAAACAAACAAAAACTGCCAACCTAGATTTCCATACCATGTGAAAATTTCCTTCACAAATATAGGTGGAAGTAAAAACATTTTCTGACAAACAAAAACAGTATTTAGATGTTAGGAGACCCATAATGAATGCAGAAGGAAGGCTAGAAATACAAAAAGGGCACAAAGAACAAATAAAAGGAAATACATTCTCTGGAAGAAAGTGATTCGTGGAGTTCAATGCTTTAGTTATTACTTGCTTAATCTTTCTTTAGTACTCTAAGGGCAAATTCTTTTACCTGACATTAACATCCCATTTGTCTCTAAACTCTATATGCTGTACTTAAACAGCACATCTGCAAGCAGTTCATTTCAGACTCATGTCTTTATCTAAAGATCTTGCATCCAAATTGTCAGAGACCACTAAACTGGATTTACTAATAAAGATTTTATCATTCTGACTCTTGCTTATCTAATTACTACCTACTATTGTTAAATAAGCAGATTAACAGTAAGTAATAAAAGTAATTTTTACTGAGTATGTAAAATATTCTTCATTTAAGCTGGTGTGAGATTATTATTTCCTATATTATCTTTGTAACCCCTCTCTTTCCTTTTGTAGCTTTTCCCCTTCGAATTCATATTTAAAATGTGAGCTGCAACTTAGACTGTCTGAGTTAAAGTCCTGACTCCAACATCAGCTATGTATCACTGGTAGCATATTTAACCTCTTTATGCCTCAGTTTTTACATCATTAGGACAGCAGTAAAAACTTATTTTTCACATAGGGTTGTTTCAAGAACTAAGATTTAAGAAAATATTCATGAAAAAGCACTCAGCACAGTACCTGGCAAATAATAAGCATTCACTAAATGTTAAAAACAATTTTTTTTTCAGGAAAAAAGGCACATAGAATCTACATTTTAAAAATAATGAATTTTAGAAATTATATACTTTATAATTATTTCTAATAATTTTATAATAACTAATTACTTAAAAATACAGAAATACTTACTTGACTAAATCTATTCTGTTATTGATGGCAGCCCAATGGAGGAGTGTAACATTTTCTTTGTCTGGTTGCCGTACATCATAACCTGCTTCCACTAGTTCTCGGCAGCGTTCATATATTCCATATCTTAAAAAGAAAGACAGTATGAGATAGTTACTACTATTTGACAAGATATTTGAAGGTGAAAGTAACATTTCCAAAAGAAATTAATGCTCCATTTTGATACGTGGAAATTAAGACGGCTTTCTCAACAAAAAGTGCTACTTTAAAAATACCAATATTCCAATAGCTCTTACTAATCCATTTCACAATTTTAAATTTCTCATCTATAAGAATGCAATATCTCATAAAGTGGAAGAGAAAAGGATACCATAAATAAAATGTTTACCCATTGCTTGTTTTTATTAATATCACCACTTATTCACAGAACACTTAAGGTAGCTTATAATAATACATACAATTACGTTAAAAATATTAAGTCATAAAGCAGCAGCAACACAGAATTTATAAATGATTTAGAAAAACGCCAAGAAGAAAGGATGTTTTACAATCTCAGGATTCTTTATTTACAAATTTAGTTTTGATATCCTGAAGGTAAATAAAAAAGTAAGTCTGTGGGTGGGAAGTAGGGAAAGTGGGGGAAGAGTCTTCCGAGTTCAAGTCAATGAGACATAAGAGAAAGTCTACTGGGAGAGTTTGAGGAAAGATGTCCATATGTGATAAAGAAGAAAGGTACGTGCAGAGAGCCTGACCTTTTCCTCCCTTTGTTTTCAGTTACTATGTAGCAGCGTACATTTTTTTTTAAAACTCTGTATTATGTAAATTTTCAAGCATAAGCAAAAGTAGAGAAAATAGTACAATAAACCATCAAGAATCTATCATGGAGCCTCAAAAACCATCAACTTCATCCTAAACAAAATATTGGATGCTCAGAAATATGAGACACAGAACAAATGGGCTTTGACTATACTTGTAATCTCTTTATCAGAGTGGTCTCCAAAATGGGAAGGTACACCACAGGGAGAGGCTGGGAGAAAGGTGGCACAATAATGGGACACTAAAAGCAAATACTAAAACTACCTATACTCATGTTTTAGCTAAGAGAGAAAGAAGTGAAGCTTCACTAGTATTTCATACAGCCTGCAGTGTCTCACTGCTCCACTATCCTATCTCTATCCTACACGTGTACATGTATTCACACACACACACACACTCATACGTGCGCAAGGTAATCCACCTAAAGGAAGAGCAAGAGTTCCACAATTCACAGGAGATGACAGCAGTACCTGCAGTTCTTCGTTCTTTTTCAGCAAATTGTTTACATGTACCCAGTTAAGTGACTAGGCCTGTTACCTCAAAGAGCAAACTCTACCTCACACTGAGAATAAGTTATGATAAAAATCCTAACTATATACAAAGAGTCACTGATTATTTTTCTAACATTTAAAAGTGAGTATGCATTTTCCTTTTAACAAAAAGACAAGTGTTTCTTTTCTGGGGAGGAGGGCAGAGGCAGTGATGGCAAATAACTGTGACTAGTATGCTACCAACCATATTCAGCTGACCCTTGAACAACATGGGGGTTACAGGCAACAACCCTCCGCCAGTCAAAAATCCACATATAACTTTACCCACGGTTGGCCCTCCATATCAATGTTTCCACATCTGTGGATTAAACAAGTGTGCATTTATTGGAAAAAAATCTGCATTTAAGTGGATCCAAGCAGTTCAAACTTGTGTTGTTCAATGGTACATTGTATTCTTAAGAAGCATAAAGATATTTAGTCTGTTCCCCTTCAAGGCAAGGGGAATACTTCAGACACAGTGAGAAAGTAACGACTCTTATTTCAGTAAAACATCTACTATAATGAGAACTTTTTTTTAACAGTTTTATGCTTGGAAATGTTTCCATCATTATATAATATAGTTTCTGAAAAAGCTTACACTACAACTGTAAAAACTTTCTTATGTGAACACACTGAAAAATTTTGAAACAATTTTCTAACATATGTGAACCCATTTGCTATAATTACAAAAATGCCAAAACCTGATTAGTTTGCAAGCACTAGAATCAGAAAATGTATATTTACAAGGTAAAGCTCAGTAAAATCTTTACTTAGTGTATAGCCCTAAAAAAGTAATTATTATGTCTTAATAAATATAGCATATGTTGTAATTCTTCCATTTGGGAATTATGCATCTTTGTGAGATTTGTCTTTCTTTCAGCCAAAAGTCATTAAAACCAAGTATCCAAATGAAATTAATTTAGGGCCAGATTTCCATATCATTGTAACATAAAATATTAAACTATCTAAAATCATAATGAAGAAGCGTATTTAATTATACTACTCCCACTACAAGAAAGGTTAATGAAAGATACTAAAGTAAGACCTAAAGAAATACATACCCCAATTTCCCCAAATTAATCTGTAAATTTAATGAAAGTCTAATTAAAATCCCAAATGAATATCACATGAACTTTCCAAGTAGAACCCTAAAATTCATTTGTGAGAGTAACAGGTCGAGAATAGCTGAGATGGGGGGAGGGTGTAGCTCAGTGGTAAAGTGCACACTTAGCATGCAGTATCCTGGGTTCAATCCCCGGTACCTCCATTAAAAAAATTAATATATAAATTAAAAAAAAAGACATAAGAAAAAAATAAATCAAAAAAGAATATCTGAGACAATTCTGAAATTAAGAAATAAGTAAAACAATGTGGCATTATACAAGATTAAACAAATGGGAGAGAAAAGAAGAGTATTTACAAATGGGCCCCAGAGTGACATCAGCATCATGATAGAATAAGACATCCATCGTTTTGTCCCCTTCCAACAATAACTCAGCACCTATCCACGGACCTCTGTGGGAGCTATGGGATCTAGCACCATAGGCCAAGGGAGCTGGAAGGAGTCTCTCACCCACTCATGCTTTGGGTAACAGGCATTCAGATCTAGTCCCAGCTGTGGGCCTTGCAGTAACTC
Organism: Camelus ferus; assembly: GCF_009834535.1. Lineage (NCBI taxonomy): Eukaryota > Metazoa > Chordata > Mammalia > Artiodactyla > Camelidae > Camelus > Camelus ferus. Next base: position 60,548,147 of record NC_045707.1, read on the forward strand.
AAGCACTGACTCTAGCCCCTCTTAGCCATTGTCTGGGAGCTCCAGACAACACTGTCTTAGACAATCACCCACAGATGAGAGAGCCTTTGTGGAAGTCCAGGTTTCCACAGAAGTTCCAGCACATTGCTGCAGAAAAAAATGGGTTTGGACACACTGGAGAGGAGTGCTGAATCATGAGCTGCATGACTTGACTCGGGGTGGGAAGGGGCTGGGAGAATAGCAGACAGGACTCCTAGAAGGCGTTAAAGGGACACAGATCCCACTAACTTCTTCACAGACACCATCAAAATACATAATACATAACAAACCAATTACAGAAAGACAAAAGAACTCAAAATCGGTAAATTTAAAATGGTAATTCACACAGGAAGAAACCCAAATGGCCAATAAACATAGAAAATATATTCAACACCTTTTATAATCAGAAAAAGGCCAATCAAAAGAGAGAAAAAACATTTCACAACCAGCAAACTGATAACAATTATCAAGTGTGACAAAACTAGGATTTAGCAAAAATGCAATGAAAAAAGAACTCATTTCCTGCAGATGAAACTATAAACTGGCATAGCCACTTTGGAAATCAATTTGGCAATAATTGGTAAAGTTGAAAAGGAACACAGCGAACAAGCCAGAAATTCCAACTGAGTTGCTCACCCTAGAAGAACACCTGTTTATGTACTTGGGGGAACAGGGAGAAAGACATTCATTGATGCAACGTTTGAAATAAAGGAAAAGTAGAAACAATTTTAAGCATGTCTCAGTAAAGAATGATAGAATACAACAAAGCAGTTACACAGGACAAATTAGGCTCTCATTTACCAACACTGATAAATCACGAAGCTATATAGCTTTGTTTTTATTTTAAAAAACAAGTTGCAAAAGGATCTGTAGAGTAGAATACAATTTATGTAAATTATAAGCATACATTATAATAGCATATTTTGCCTATAGATGTCTGTAGAAATGTATAGGAATGTTCATGAGAATGATTTACAGCAATTTCAAGAGAGGTTTCCTTGGGGAGATAAGGGAAAGTAATTTGAGCAATCTGTAGCAATTACAGCAAAATGTTAGCATCCGCTTAATCTGACACTTATATTCTTCTCTATATTTACCTGTAGGATTGAAATGCTTCAAAATTTAAATAAATGTTTTAAAAGATAGAAATGATACGATGAAAAAGAATATGAAAATGAATATATGTATACTCATGTTATGACTGAAAAACTGTGCTGTACACCAGAAATTGACACAACATTGGAAACTGACTATAATTCAATAAAAAAATTTTTTTAAAAAGTAGAAATGATAGACAGCATTCATAAATACTTTTCAAGAAATAGAATAGTTAGAAGCATATATGAGGAATGAAGTAAGATGGTTGTTTTTTTCTTAAGATGAAAGATGTTGGAGTATATATGTGCTGATGGAAATGATGCATTAGGGTGAGACAGATTAATAACAAAGGAGAGAAAGGAGATGTCAGAAGGAGCAAAGTCTCAAAAGGAAAAATGAATGTAGAATAGTATACTTTGCTAAATACAGTTGACACAATGTGCTTTGATTTTTGATTATACGTAACATTCAAGAAAGTAGGGCGACATCAGTGGACTAAGGACTTCTAAAAGTTTGCTTTTCCAAAAAGATTATGAAAAACTGGCAGAATCAACTTTTTTCAGAACTCTGGAAACTAACAAAAGGCTTTCAGCAACCCAAGGAACATTTAGCCAAGAAATGAGCTGAATTTCAGGAAGCACAGAGGACTTTGTGGTGGTGTAAAGTATCACAGTCCCATTCTCTGCTCCCTAGCAGCCTTCGAAAAGTAAATTTGTATTCCTGGTACTGATACCAGAGTGAGCAGAATAGGGATGGAGTTCTCTCAAAGCTTCATTCCCAAAGAGGAGTCATTATCTGACCTGGAAGAGTCCATCTGAAAGGCTTATCTACTGGACCTCACCCAGATTCATTAAAAGCTTTGCTCTCGTGGGGTTGAAGGGTGGGGGTTGTCGAACAGTTTAACACCATAGTGGTTTGAGAGGATGGATAACAGTTGCGACACACAAGAAACAAATCAAAAAGCTCAAGCAAAAGCTGAGGAGTGAGATATCCACAGGGGCTTTGGAAAGCTCAGACGTTTTCTTGGGAAGCTAGAAGGCCACACACATGTTCAACAGAGAGAGAACATCAAAAGGAGAAAGAAATATAAGTATTCACATTTCGCTTAAAATACAGATGTCAAAGAAGAAAACAACTATAACAAAAAACTTACTGTGTAGCCTTAACGATGTCCCATGTGCTGTAATCGTCAATGTGAGCTTTCCGTCCGAGGGGTTCACCATACCCATGGTTATAATGGCTTTGAGGTTTGATTTCCTATTAAAGAAAAAAAATCACACAGAAGTAAGAATTGAGAAAAGAGGTACAGAAACATTTCAGTATTCTACTATTTTTTTTGCTGTTTGAAAAATGCTAGTTATTTAAATAGTTTTTTTGCTGAAGTCTGTACTCTTTAGAGAAAAAGCACGTTCAAATAGATCTACCCCTTAAACAAACTCTCAAAACGGACAAGTTGCAAGACTATAAATTACTGACAAATTAGTAACTGAAATTCATCTTTAGCTCCACAGAACTGTCCTACTTCATCAATCAACTCTCATTCCCTCAGACTAATTTTTCTATTATTCCCACATAATCCCTAGCTCTTACACTCTAGTTCAAAAGTTTCATCACATGCCAAATAACAACTAAGGTCCTAAGGAAAAGAATTCAGATATTATTATTCTACTATTCTCATATATTACCGTTCCTTACACTCCTTCATGCTGAGGGCTTGTTAAGTATCTACTATTAGGCGACTAAAGAACAATGGGGCAGCTCTATAAAATGTAAACCAGCTTGAGCAGTTCTAAAGATGTCAACACCCTTAAAGAAACTAATTGTTATATAAAAGTTTCATAGATTACATCCACTTAAAGCTTATATGCTGTGTGCAATTTTTCTACTTAAAATCAAAATTTACTATGCATAGTCAGTTTCCTCAATATACCACAGCACTAAGATACAATTGTTTCTTTGATATGAAAACAGAAAAATTGAGCATATTTGACTCTACTATTATCCATTCAAATTTCTCTAATTCTGGTATTTTTCTCTCATGCACACACGCGTGCGCACGCACACACATACATACACATAAAAGGATAGGGCATAGCATGGTATTTGGAAAGAATTAAGTCCTTAGAATAATTCATGGTCTCTTGATCACTGATATTTAATAAAACAAATTTAATGATATTTCATCGGAGGATTAGCCATTTAATTTGTGTGGAAATTCCAAAAGTGATTTGTTTGAGCCATACATTTAGACTATCTGAGAATTTCAAATGACAGGGAACTAAAAAGTTTCACAATAGCAAATTCTGCTTAGTACCTAATCTTTCAACAAATTAGATGCTAAGTTCCTTATGAAAATGCCATAGTCAACATTAAAATACTACTGTAATAATCATAAATCTACATTAGCAGAAGAAAATAGATAAAATCAAGATTCACAACACAACACACATAACGCATACAGCTTACTAAGTAATTTTTTGAGAGATTGTTCTTGAGCTCCATTAAAAAAGAACTGGTTAAATTTGAACATGGGCAGGTATAGTATTTTGGGTTTATGCAAGATTCTAAATAATTGACAAAGCAAACCAATACATAAGATTTACCCATTTAATTTTTTTAAACTTTTTCTATTTAATTTCTCCACTGAAATCCAATTCTCAACTTCTCTATGCTCTAAGTAGCACAAAGTGAAGAAAGACACCTCTCAGATCAGTAACACTTCCTTCTATCTTTTTCTGATTTTATTCTCCCCTACCATAGGGAAAATAACTTTTTTGATTCTTATTTTCCTATAGGACTATAAGATATCTGAAAGACAATAAATGGTCACAGTCTACAAGAAGAATGGAATAATACATCCAACAAAACATGTATTGAGAGCCTGCTACAAACAAAGCAGTCTACAATGTACTTAGGACCCCAAGCAAGGAGGGTAAGGCCAGTGCAAAGTTTAAGAGGGTGCCAAAAAACTCCCTAACCAAGATTTTAAAAAATCTTAATGAATTACCTTTTAAAAATCAAAACCAATGCAAAAAAAAAAAGACAGAAAGAAAGAAGAAAAGAAAACCCAAACATCAATTTTTTTTTAAAATTGAAGTACTCAGTTACAATGTGTCAATTTCTGGTGTACAGCACAATGTCCCTGCCATACATATACATATTTTTTAATATTCTTTTTCATTAAAGGTTATTGTAAGATATTGAATATAGTTCCCTGTACTACACAGAAATTTTTTAAATCTATTTTTATATATAGTAACTAATATTTGCAAATCTGAAGCTAACATTTGCAAATCTCAAACTCCCAAATTTATTCCTTTCCACCCCCTTCTCCCCAGTAACCATAAGATTGTTTACTATGTCTGTGAGTCTGTTTCTGTTTTATAGATGAGTTCATTAGTATCCTCTTTTTGCTTTTTTTTTTAAGATTCCACATATGAGTGATATCATATGGTATTTTTCTTTGTTTCTGGCTTACTTCACTTAGAATGATGATTTCTAGGTCCAACCATGTTGCTGCAAAAGGCATTACTTTATTCTTTTTTATGGCTGAGAAGTATTCCGTTGTATAACTATACCATCGCTTCTTTTATCTAGTCATCTGTCAATGGACACTTAAGTTGTTTCCATGTCTTGGCTATTGTATATAGTACTGCTATGAACATTACAGTGCATGTAGCTTTTCGAATTAAAGTTCCCTCAGGATATATATCCAGGAGTGGGATTGCTGGATCAAATGGTAAGTCTATGTTTACTTTTCTGAGGACTCTACATACTGTTTTCCATAATGGCTATACCAAACTACATTTCTACTAGCAGTGTAGGAGGGTTCTCCTTTCTCCACACCCTCTCCAGCATTCATCACCAAACATCAACATTTTAAATACAGACAGCACTACTATCACTCAATTTTCCTTCTATGCCAGGCTCCACTATGGCTTGGAGAAGTATTGCAAATCGAAATGCAAATACCAAATACAGTTTCTTGCTCTTAAGGCCTTTATAATCCAAAGTGGAAGGACAAAATAGGTAAGAAACATAAGTCAAAGATCAGAAGCAAGAGCTAGGTTAAAACCTAAATAAGGACAAATAAGATGCAAGAAGTACTAACATAACTTTAAAAATTATTTCAACTGGAAAATCTGTTAGGGCAAACTGCTACTCTTTTTTTTTTTTTTTTTTTTTTTTTTTACTAAGGACAAATATATTGCTTTCACAGGCAAATAACAAATATTCATAAAATAAAAAATAAATATCTTTTTAAGCCTTACTATTATAATGTTTTCATGTCACTTTAATTTCATTTTTATCTCCAGAGACCTGTTATTATATATATAATGGTTCAACTGTATTCTTAGTTTATCTACAGTCCATTTTGTAACACTGACATTGCCAAGTGTGATCTTCCAAATGTACTAGAAAGCAGACTTTTTTCCCCAATAACATTTAAAAATTAAACCTATGTCAGTATTTATTTTATCCCAATTATAAGGTTTTTATTTGTTTCTACTTCTTAGCAAAGGAAATCTGATTTTTTGGAAGATGGCTTTACTTCTGTCCCTAGAGTAATTCTAGGGAGGTAGAGGTATTCCCACTAAAAGACAGAAAAAAATGGTGTTTAAGCAAATCTCCAACCTGTTTTATTATTTTTAAAAAATTGACAATACGAATCTTATGTTTCTTACTTTTAATCATATTGGAAATTGATACATCTCTAGAACTAGTACTTTGACAATCTGACAAATGACACTATCAAGATAACCACCACTATCAATAGGCCTTGGAATAATCAACTTTTAAAAAGTTTTAAACTTTTAAAAAATATAAAATAAGAAAGTATTGTGTTAATGTAAATAAGTCATAAACGTATAGATGAATTAATTTTTTAATTATAAATTTGCTATTATATATCAGATAAATTTTCAACATACAAATAATTAATGACACTTATTTTTCCTTACTTTAATGGGAACCAAGAAGCAATTTAATTGATATCTCTGTAAGGGAAAGTAATGCTGATTTTAAAATACAGATGTAGGTCATTACAACTTTTAAGAATGCAGAGGGGGCAGGTATAGCTCAAGGGTATAGTGCGTGGTTAGCATGCACAAGGTCCTCAGTTCAATCCCCAGTATCTCCTCTAAAAGTAAGTAAGTAAATAAATAAATAAATAAATAAACAAACCTAATTCTCCACCCATCCTCCAAAAAAAGAAAAAAAAAAGAAAAGAAAGAAAAAAAAAAGAATGCAATAATTCCATTAGAAGCAGCATGGTGTAACAGAAAAAGTTTGTAACTGAGAAGCTATTGAATTGAAGGTCTGCCACTCTCTATCTCACCTACAACCCAGGAAGGCAATTAACAACACAGGAAGGCAGGTCTCTCATTTGTAAAAAGAGGATGATGAATAAAATTGGAGTAGAGTTCCATTGAGGTGCCTCAAGGACCAAAATCAGGGCATCAAAGAGCTTGATGGTTTAATCTCCACTCAATTCACTCTCTTCTTAAACAAAGCACTTTATTTATACTCTTTTTAGATACTGGGGCTTTAGATAATATTTCTTTAATTTTAAAAAATCAGCTGCCTTTTTTAAAAAGCTTAAAAACTACTAGATTAGAAGTCCTCCAAGATCCCTTCTAAGGATCATACAATGATTTGATTGGAATAAGGATACCACTAGAAAGATCCTTAAGGTACCTAATTGACAGTCAAAGGTTTTTATAGCTCTAGGAGTTATTGAAGAGAAAGGAGAGAGAGCACCTCCAAAATCTGCTGCTGAAGTAGCAGACTGGAACAAGAGCTGGGATAAGCTCAGCTGCCATAAGCTGCTGCTGAAAGAAATCAACACGACAAAACTCCAACTTATACAGAAGATACAGGCAAACACTAGCTTGTATGTATTACCAATCAAATACAGATGTTTTATAAGTGCTCTATTAAGAAAAGGTGCTCCAAGAATCAGTTCTGTGGTAGAGTATATCTGAAAGAATAAATATGCAAGAGTAAATTCAGGAATATTCAGAAAGAAGGGTAAGGGTAGGGACTTGCCTGTTAGTAATTACAATATATTAGAAAGCAAATTAATAAAAAAAAAAAATAGGAGTATTGTAGTAATAAGCAGAGCAATGGAAGAGAACTTGAAGAATGAGAATTAGAACCAGGAGGGAAACACTGTTACTTATTGTATAAATAGACAACTGGCTAGCCATTTGGGATTAAAAAAAAAATCATCAGGCTCCAACATAGAAGGTTGATGTGCTAGACAGAAAGATGCCAATAAATACAGTCAAGGATATAGTTTCTTTAATGGCAGATGTTATTTAAGAAGTTATTTAAATTTAATTACCAAAATGCTAATATGTATGGTAAAGAAATCATAAATCCCAAAAGAGGAAATGCATAAATCCCATCTTCAACTGAATGTAAACAAAGGCACTCAGGCATCTAGTTCAGTAGGCAATAAAGAATCAACCAGTTCAACACCCATTTATGAGAAAAACTCATACCAAAGTGGGTATAGAGGGAACATATCTCAACATAATAAAAAAGCTGTGTATGACAAACCCACAGCCAGCATAATACTCAACAGTGGAAAACTTAAAGACTTCTCACTAAAACCTGGAAAAGACAAGGATGCTTACTCTCACCACTTCTATTTAACAGTCTTGGAAGTCCTAGCCATAGCAATTAAGCAAGAAAAAGAAAAAAAAGGGATCCAAATTGGAAGAGAAGAGGTAAAATTGTCACTATATGTAGATGACATACTACATGAAAACCCTAAAAGCTGCACACAAATACTAAAGCTGATAAAGAATTTAACAATGTAGCAGGATACAAGATTAACATACAGAAATTAGTTGCATTTCTTTACACTAACGATGAAATAATCAGAAAAAGAGTAAAGAAACAATTCCTTTTAAAATCACATCCAAAAAAATAAAATACTTAGGAATAAATCTGACCAAGGAGGTGAAAAACTTATACATGAAGAACAGAAAACACTGATTAAGGAAATTACAGATGACTTAAAGAAATGGAAAGATATCCTATGCTCTTGGATTGAAAGAATCAATATTGTTAAAATGGACATACTGTCCAAGGCAATCTACAGATTTAATGCAATTCCTATCAAATTACTCATGACATTTTTCACAGAACTAGAACAAATAACCCTAAAATTTAGATGGAATCACAAAAGACCCAGAATTGCCAAAGCAATACTGAAGAAGAACAAAGCTGGAGGAATAACCATCCCAGACTTCAGACAATACTACAGAGCTACAGTAATCAAAACAGCATGGTTTGGCACAAAAACAGACATACAGATCAATGGAACAGAACAGAAAACCCAGAAATAAACCCACAGACCTACGGTCAATTAATCTTTGACAAAGGAGGCAAAAAATATACAATGGAGAAAAGACAGTCTCTTCAGCAAGTGGTATTGGGAAACGGGACAGCCACATGTAAATCAATGAAGTCAGAACATTCCCTCACACCACACACAAAAAGTAAACTCAAAATGGCTTAAAGACTGTAAGACAAGATACTACAAACCTCCTGGAAGAAAACATAGGCAAAACATTCTGACATAAATCTTAGCAATGTTCTCCTAGGGAAGTCTATCCAAGCAATAGAAACAAAAGCAAAAATAAACAAATGGGACCTAATCAAACTTATAAAGTTTTGCACAGCAAAGGAAACCATAAGCAAAACAAAACAACAACCTACAGAATGGGAGGAAATATTTGCAAATGATGCAACACAAAGGCTTAATTTCCAAAATATATAACAGCTCATACAACTTAATAACAACAACAAAAAATCCAATCCAAAAATGGGCAGAAGACCTAAACAAGCAATTCTCCAATGAAGGCATACAAAATGGCCAACAGGCACATGAAAAAATGCTCAATATCACCAATAATCAGAAAAATGCAAATCAAAACTACAATGAAGTTTCATGTCATACCAGTCAGAATGGCCATCATTCAAAAGTCCACAAATGATACATGCTGGAGAGGGTGTGGAGAAAAAGGAACTCTCCTACACTGCTGGTAGGAATGTAGTTTGTAGCAGCCATTATGGAAAACAGTATGGAGAGTCCTCAAAAAGTAAAAATAGACTTAACGTAAGATCTAGCAATTCCATTCCTGGGCATATATCCAGAGGGAACCCTTAATTCAAAAAGATACACCCCAGTGTTCAGAGCAGCACTATATACAATAGCCAAAACATGGAAGCAACCTAAATGTCCAACAACAGATGACTGGATAAAGAAGCTGTGGTATATTTACACAATAGAATACCACTTAGCCATAAAAAGAATAAAATAATGCCATTTGTAGCAACATGGATGGACCTAGAGGGTCATTCTAAGTGAACCAGGCCAGGAAGAGGGAAAAAAACAAACAAAAAAAACCCATGATATCACTTATATGTGGAATCTAAAAAAAGCAAAATGAGGACACCAATGAACTCATCCACAAAACAGAAACAGACTCGCAGATACAGTGAACAATCTTATGGTTACTGGGGGAAACGGCGTGGGAAGGGATAAATTTGCGAGTTTGCTATATATAAAAACAGACGAAAACAAATTTCTTCTGTATAGCTCAAGAAACTATATTCAATACCTTGTAATAACCTTTAATGAAAAAGAATATGAAAATGAATATATGTATATATATGCATGACTGGGACATTATGCTGTACACCAGAGATTGATACATCATAACTGATTATACTTCAATTAAGAAAAATAAATAAATAATTAAATTAAATTAAAAATAAAAAGAATCAACCAGGGAGTTCTGAGCAAGCAAGAAAACAAGATTAGGTATGTAATTTTAAAAGATCATTTAATGATTTTTTCCTCTTCCATAATATATTCTTCTTCCTTCCTGTCCCATTTATTAAAAGGCATTTCTAACTATCAAAATGTCCAAGCTAAAAATTCATTCAACTTTGACTTAATCTCCCAAAACTTCAGCTGTAAGTAGTTATCAAGTCTTACTACTTCTTTTCTTAAAACAAATCCTTAACAGTCCTTTTCTGTTTTGCCTCTACAATATCTTCTCAAATGATCTGTCCACATTGTTGTTCCAATCACTCTCCTGCTTAAAATCCTTACGATCATGTGTATAGAATAAATCGAGAACATTTCAGGAATCATACAAAATCACTCAATCTGCCCCAACTTACTTTTTCCAGCTTTAATATTCACCATTCCCTTCTATGCTTTCCACATACTTCTGTGTACCAGCCATTCCAAGAAGTCATGTACTTTAAAAACCTCAGTATCATTTTGTTCATGTTAGCTATTCTACTCAGAAGGCACATCCCACTTTAGGTTTGGCAAACTTTTGCAAATCCTTTGATTCACAATTCAAATGTCACCACAGCCCTCCTTGTTTCCCTCAAGTAGAGTTAACTGCCCTGTTAACTATGTTCTCACTACTATGCAAATGATTATAGTCCTGTGTGATGGTATATGTGTTAGTTTCCTACTGATCCTGAATGGATTACCACAAACTCTGTGGCTTAAAACAACACAAATTTATTATCTTATAGTTCTAGAGGTCAGAAGATTAAAATCAAGTATCAATATTGCAAGGAGTCAGCAGGGCAATGCTTCCTCAGGAGGCTCTAGGGGAGAAGTCATTCTTTGCCTCTTCTAGCTCTGGTGGCTTCTGGCATTCCTTGGCTTGTGGTGACATCACTCCAATATTTGAGGCCAGCATCCTTAAATCTCTCTAGTCTGCTTCATGTAGGTTTCTTCTGTGTGTGTGTTCAAATCTCCTTCTGCCTCCCTCTTAAAAGGATCCATGTAATTGCAATTAGGGGCCACCTGGATATCCATGATAATGCCCCCCATCTCAAGACCTTTAATTTAAATCATCTTTGCAAATCATCTTTTTCCCTTATAAGGGAACACTTACAGAACAAGTTTCAGGGTTTGAGATTTGATATATTTGGGAAGCCATTATACTGCTTAGAGAGAATGGGAATAAAGGTGGAAAAGAGAGAAGTTAAAGAGGCAAAGTTAATATTACGCAGACTAGGTGCCGTTTGTAGTTTTCTCTTGGTTATAAATTTCCTCAATCATTGACAGATTCAACTGCTGGCTCTCTCGCATGGGGCATTTTGAGAATTTTGGAACACTCTCTCCTTGAACAAACTGCAATCAAACTCTTCTGAACATTCTTCTCAACTAGTCTTTGACATTGGCACCCATCCTTACTGGGACTGTACAGTCCAGCTTTAGCAAGAATCCTGCTAAGTTTAGTTTCCTATCCTTGAAATATAGTCATCCTGGCCTCTTTTCAGCAAGAATCCTGTTGAGTTGGTTTAACAAGAACCCCCTACTCTTGATGTCTCCTCTTAGTATCTTCGTCCACTGACCCCCTCAATCTGCCTGTTGGCTATAAATCTCCAATTGTCCTTGCTGTATGCAGAACTGAGCCCAGTTCTATCCTGAGGGCTTCTAACCTTTTCTTGTAATAGTTTCTAAATGGAATCCATTTTTACCATTTAAACTACTATCTAGCTCTGGTTTTCCTTGACAGAACCTCCCTTTGTAACAGTCTCTGGTGCAGAAGAGACATTCTTCAGCTCACCTCTAAAAACTCCTCAGCTCCTCTGCCAGTGGTATAACCTTGAAGTTGCTTCTACCCAGCAGGCAATTCTCTTTGGTAAGTTTCTTTCAAGATGGCTCTCTCCTCCTAGCCTAGCCTCTAAAATGTCTGGTTGGTCCAAAGGAAATATCTTTAACTCAGTATCACTGGACACACAGAAGAAGCTCTCTCTTCTGGCTCCACCACTGTAAGGCTGTTTTACATATCTCTTACCTTTACGCTTCCCCAGTAAAGCAGCAGCAGCAGCCCCCAGTCTCTGGACCTTCAATAACTCCAGGGGACTCAAACAACACTTTTCCAAGAATTCTCTAACATTCCACTCAGACGTCATCACAGGAAGACCTAACTATTTTCTGCAACCCAGAGGACATCCAGCCAGAGAAATATTTTCCCTCCTGAAAAGTTCTCCAGTCTTTCAGAGGAGTTGTTTGCAATCCACATGGAAGACAATGAACACTCCAGCACTCCCTCTTGGGTTGATACCTCTTCAAAGAATCCCTTGCTCCCTCTAAAGTCTCTCTTTATTTTGTATAGACTGGAGGTAACAGAGTTCCAGTACAGATCACAGCCGTTTCCCGGCAAGTTCAGCACCTCCGTTTATACTGCAGGGCTCCTTTGGCAGCTACTGTCCTCAGCTTTGAGCTCCAGGAAAAATGCTTAGATGACAAGAAAAATCCCACTTAATACTATACAAATTACTATACAAAAATATACCTAAGTACTTAGTATTTTTCATCTAACATCATGTTTTTCAGATTTACCTGTGCTGAAACACAAAGTTCTAGTTTAGTTAATGCAATTATTATATAGTATTCCATTACGTGAAAAAACCACATACATTCTTCTATTAAGTGACTTTTTTACTACTATAAACCATAGTGCTATGAACAATTTCATATAGGTCTCACTTGTAAAAGTTTCTCTGGGGTAAGTACCTAGTAATGGAACTTCTAGATAAAGAGAATTTGAGTATCTTCTGCTTTACGGTCATTAAAATAACTTTCCAAGGCGGCAGTACCAACTTACACTCTCACTAGCAAAGTATGAGTTTTCCTTTCATTATACTTAGATGTACTAGGTTTCTTAATTTTGGAGGAATCTGATGAGTACTAAATCTTATCTTGTTTTGATCTGCATTTCCCTGAAGCAATGCGAAAAAAGTTCATCTAGGAAAGATTAACTATAGCAATGCTGCTGAAAAGTTAACAAGGATGAGGACCACAAGCTCTCCAACCACTGTATTTAGCAATACAGATTTCATGTTACTTTGACAAGGTGGGCGCACATGCTAGACCGGAACTGATTAAAGAAAAGATGGAAGGCAAGGAACTGGGAACAGCAAATACAGGCACACCTTTTGAGGAGTTTTGCTACAAAAAAGAGCAAAGAAATAGGGCATTAGAAGAGAAACGGGATCAAAGGGAAACATGGTTTGGGTTCTGGGATTTTTTTTCGGATGGGAGAAATGCTTGCTAGTAGAAATTATCTGGTAGAGCCAAAAACTGAAGAGGTAGAAATGGAAGTATGAGTAGAGAACTTCTGAAGAGATGCCTCAAGTGGGCATGAGAATACAGAAATTAGCATAACCAAATATATATAGTACTTTTATGCTAAAAACCACAAAACACTGATAAAAGAAATCAAAGAAGATCTAAATAGACAGACATATCATATTCACAGATTGGAAGACTCAAAACGGTTAAGATATCAATTTTTACTGACACACAGGTTTAACACAATTCCTATAAAAATTCCAGCAAGACTTTTTGGATATATAGACAAGGGTATTCTAAAATTTATATGAGAAGGCAACTAAAATACTTAAAATAACTTTGGAAAAGATGAATAAAGTAGAAAGAAGTAGTTTACTCAATTTCAAGACCTATTATATAGCTCCAACAATCAAGACCACGTAGTATTGGCTGAGGGATAGACACATAGATCAATGAAACAGAATACAGAACCCAGAAATAAAAAGATACAAATATGCTCAAATTATTTTTGATAATAATGTAAAAGTAATTCAACAGAGGAAAGATGAGCTTTTCAACAAATGGTACTGGGGCAGGTGGACATTTACAGGGAAAAAAGATGAAGCTCAACTTAATTCTCACAAAAAGAGAAATTGATCCTGAACATAAATGTTACATCTAAAACCATAAACTATTAAAAAAAAAAAAAAAGGCAAAAATCTCTGGGATCTACAGCTAAGCAAAGAGATCTTAGACTTGACATTAAAAGTACAATCTATAAAGAGAAAACATTTATAAACTGGATTTCATCAAAATTTACTTATGCTCTGAGAAAGACCCTGTTATGAGGATGAACGGACAAGCAATAGACTGGGAAAAAAATATTTGCAAACAGCAGCAAAAGACTAGTGTCTAGGATATTTAAAAACAACAACAACCTCTCAAAACTCACCAGTAAAATAAACAATCAAATTTTTTTAAATTGGCAAAAGGCACTGTTACAGGGTGAATTGTGTCCCCCAAAATCCATCTGTTGAAGCACTAAACTCTTATTCCTCAGAATGTGACTGAATTTGGAGCTAGGCCCTTTAAAGAGAGGATCAAGTTAAAATTAGGGTAGGCCCTAATCCAGCCTGACTGATATCCTTATAAGAAGAGAAAATCTGGATACACAGGCAACAGAGACGCATGTGCACAGAGGAAAAACCATGTTGAGGACACAGCAAGAAGGCTGCCATCTGTTAAGCAAAGAATGAGACCTCAGAAGAAACTAAATCTGCAAATACCTTAACCTTGGATTCCTAGGCTCCAGAATTGTGAAAAAATAAATTTCCATTATTTAAGCCACTCCCTATGTGGTACTTTGTTATGGTAGCCCTAGCAAACTAATACAGACATGAAGAGACATTTCACCTAGGAGGATATATAGATGGCAAATAAGCACATGAAAACACTGTCAGGATCATTAGCCATTAGGGAAATGCAAATTATTCCACAATAACTTACCATCACAAACCTACTAAAATGGGCTAAAACTAGAAAGTGCCAACACCAAATGCTAGTAAGGATGCAGAGAGAACAGACTGCTCATGTATTGCTGGTTGGAATGTAAAATGTACAGCCACTCTAGAAAACAGCTTGAAAGTTTCTTAAAAACATTAACATACAACTGTCATATGACCCAGTAATTGCACTCCTGGGCATTGATCCTAGAGAAATGAAAATTTATATTTACACAAAGACCTGTACACAAGTAGTTAAAGCAGCTTTATTTATAATAAGCAAAAAATGGAAGCAACACAGACGTCATCAATGAGTAAATAGTTAAGCATACTGTGGTACACCCACATACTACTCAGTCATAGAAAGGAATGAATCACTGATACATGCTAAAACCTGGATAAATCTCCAGAGTATTGTTCTGAATGAAAGAGCCATCCTTACGGTTACATACTACATGATTCCACTTAAATAGCATTCTTAAAATTTCAAAATTATAGAAATGGAGGATAGATTGGTATGGGTATACAAAGGCAATACAAAAGATCTTTGTGGTGATAGAAATATTTCATATCTTCACTGATTCAATATTAATCTCCTGGTTGTAGTATTATATCCTAATTCTGCCAGGTGTTGCCATTGGGGCAAATTGGGTAAAGGGTACATAGGATCTCTCTGCATTTTATTCTTACAACTAGATGTGAATCTACAATTATCTCCAAATAAAAAGTTAAAGAAAAATCATCAACTTAAACATTTTAAATGTGTGCAATTTATAAATAAAACATGTCTCAATAAAAAGTTATACAGTAAAAAATATTTTTAAAAGTCAAGCAAATTTTTAAAAAACTACTCAGACCAGTACTGTCGCACTGAACTTTCTGCAATTACTGATATATTCTATGTTTCTGTGCTCTCCAAAATGGTAGCCACTAGCCACACATGGCTAACATACACCTGAAATGTGAGTAATGTGACTGAAAAGCTCAATTTTTTTATTTTATCTATTTTAAATTGTTAAATTTAAACAGCTATTTTTTTGTACGCAGCCTGTGATAACCTCAAAAAATGGTTCGCTATTCACTTGACCCAGAAAACCCCACAAAATCATACAAATCAAGAGGTTCAAATCTTCACTTTAACTTTAAGAACACTTGTGAAACTGCCCAGGCCATTGAGGGTATGCATATCCGAAAATTCACCAAGTATCTGAAGGATGTCATTTTACAGAGCAATGCATACCATGTCACCGTTACAATGGTGGAGCTGGTAGGTGTGCCCAGGTAAAACAGGGGGGCTGAATGCAAGGTCCATGGCCCAAAAAAAGAGCTCAATTTTTATGGCACATGATCAAAAATGCAGAGAGTAATGCTGAACTTAAGGGCTTAGAAGCAGATTCTCTGGTCACTGAGTACACCCAAGTGAACACAGCCCCCAAGATGTGGAACCAGACTTACAGAGCTCACAGTCAGATCAACCCTTACACGAGCTCTCCCTGCCACACTGAGATGATCCTCACTGAAAAAGAGCAGATTGTTCCTAAACCACAAGAGGAGGTTGCACAGAAGAAAAAGATATCTCAACAGAAACAAAAACTTATGGCCTGGGAATAAATTCAGCAAAAGATAAACACAAATAAAATAATAAATAAATAAATTTTTAAAAATTTAATAGCCCATCATTGGTGGCTACCATAATGGACAAGTCTAGACATTACAAAGAATTGGAAAGATCATTATATGATAAGATGAAACTATATCCAAAGTGTACTCAGAAAAAATGTAAATTTTATACCATATGATACCACTTATGTAACAAAAATAAGGAAATAAATGTAAATAAAAACATATATATAATATACAGTTACATATGCTTTCATCTTCTACTATATACCCTTCTGCATAAATTTTAAATTTTTGACAATAATCATGTGTCGCTTTTTTTTTTAAAGCCAAAACCCCATGCTGAAACTTAACTTTTTGATACCTTGAAAATTATACACTGTTCAACAATACAAAAAAACCTGGCTGTTAGGATAATATTTCAGAAAGTTAAAGTTTTTGTTTGGTCGGCTAGATTGCAGTTTGGCAATTTTTTTTCCCAAGTGTGGCCTTTTTTATGGACTTCATCCAATTACCCACAGAAAAAAAGGAGACAAATAAGGGAAAAACAAGTATAAATAATGGGAACTTATGAAATCAAGTTAATTAGCTTCTCACATAAACAGCTGGAAGACCCTGGATATTTATATTCAGTGTTTAGTCAGAAAGCAAAATTTCTTTAGAAAATAATGTCTACAGTTTATTCATGATTAAAGTTACAGAATTATTAATGAAGATTAATGAGTATTTATAATTACAGTAAAGGGAGATAAAATCTCCAAGGTAGAAACAGGTTTAACAATGGTGTACATTCTCTCTCATAATCTTAAACTGCAGAAAGAATGGAAAGAATATAAAACAAATAATAGTTAACTCTAACTATGTTCCAAGTGCTATTCTAAACTTTATTTAGAGGCAGGAGTCCATAGAATCAAACATGCCATTGACTATAAGATGCACATGGTACTACCGTATTTACTACTGAAAAAAATTTGTGTACAAGTGGATTTGCACAGTTCAAACCCATGTTGTTCCAGGGACAACTGTACGTGACATTATTGTAAAGGAAGAACTATGGAGATAATAAAAAGATCAGTGGTTGCCAGATTTACCAGGGAGGGAGAGATGAATGGGCAGAACACAGAAGATTTTTAGGGTAGTGAAACTATTCTGTATGATACTGTAATAGTGGATACATGTCTATACATTTGTCAAAACTCTTATTAAAAACCAAAAGTGGATCCTAAGGTAAAGTACAGACTCTAATAATGATGTGTTGATGTAGGTTCATAGACTATAACAAATGTGCCACCTCCAGTGCAGGCTGTTCACAGTGGGGAGGGAGACTGGAGGTGGGGGGCCAGCAGGTATATATATGGGAATTCTCTGTACTTTCTGCTCAGTTTTGCTGTGAACCTAAAAATACTCTAAAAATTGAAGTCTTTTTAAAATATTTTTGCAAGTAAATGTGGACATTTGCCATCAGAGCCAGGCAGAGTCTGTCCAATAATACTCCATCAACTCCATGCCATCACTATTACATTGTGCTGCACTATACAAAAGGGGCAAATGGATCCAAGCAGTTTGAACTTGTATTCAAATTCAGTTCTGCCACTTATCAGCAAGTTACTTACCCTCTCTATGCCTCGATCCCCTCATGTGTAGAGGTATAAGAAAAGTGTGAAAAGTAAATGAGTGAATATATATGGAAAACTGTTTAGGACAGTGGCTAGCTCATAGTTATAATTTGATAACTGTTAGCAATTATCATTGTGATTATCTACCAGATTGAGGAGATAATATGAAAAACATAGTACAATGCCTCATACCTTAAATGTCAAATTAGTTTCCTTCCTCCTCCTGTAATAAAACCTCTCCCACATGTCAAGCACATATCAGAGAGAGGGGGACAAGGGATGGAACTGTTTGTCATAATCCCCTCTGGAGCTTTTTCAAAATATATATACCACAAACCCACATAATAAATTGGAAACTTTGAGAGGTGTCTATGGAAGCATGTGTATTCTAGTAAAGTTCTCCACAAGGTTCTAATACACACACACATTTGTACTCCACCCAACCCACACAAATCAAGTTCTGATGAAGTTACTGCACACCAGTGATTAATGAGGTTCAATGCACTGAAATATCATATATTTTCACATAAATTTCTTGGAGCTCCTATGTATTGCCTTGATCAGGGGCTGGCAAATATAGCTCACAGGTCAACTCTGGCCCACCACCTGGTTTTATATATAAAGTTTTATTGAAACACAACATACCCATCCATTTCCATACTGTCTGTGGCTACTTTCATACAACCACCACAGAACTGAGTAGTTGCTACAGAGACTATATAGCCCACAAACTTGAAAATATTTACTAGCTGGTCTTTACAGAGAGAGTTTCCCAACCCTTGGTCTAGATTATTCATACAGAATGCTATTCAGTAGCTCAAGTAGAATATTTAGTGTTAACAATGAGCTCAATATAATTACAGCATCTCTTAAAGTACATAAAAAACTAGAAGACTGGAAAAAAGCAAATAAGCAGTTCTTCACATTAGGAGTTCAGAGGACAGAAATAGTTTTGCCTGCTAGCATTCCTTCCTTAAGGAAACTTCCTCCTCCAACTCCAACCAAGAGACCTTGGCCAATTATAGGCCCTCTCCCGCAGTCATAGGAGTGGGCACATAACCTACATCAGGACAACCCGAAGTCACTTTCCAATGCGGAATAAGGAAAGACATGCAGTCCCTCTCTAAGGGTTTGTTGAGATCTGAGATATCAGTACTGGCATCCACGCCCCCACCACACAGAAGAAAGAGGCTCTACACTAGGGCAAAATAAAGCTGAAAGGCAGAGATGAGGAGAGAGGATTGTCTTGGTGACATTCTCACCTCAGGTTCCAGTTATCTTGGAGTCCAACCAATTGTACCCTGGCCATCCTGAGTCTGGGTTATGTGAGCCAGTGAACTCCCACTTTTGCCCAAGAAGATTTTTAAAAGGTCATGATATCTACAATCCAAGGATTCTCACTAACACAAGCAACTTCTTCAGCTCACAGAGAGTTTGTTTGTTTTGTTTGTTTGTTTGTTTGAATGAGAAAGGGGGTAGTTGGTCACCAGTTTTGTTCACCCTTCATTAAAACCTTCATAAATTAACAAATGTTCATAATCAGAAATTTATTTTTAAAAACTGAAAAAGGGCACAGTAACATCGCAATTAGTAATTATTTTTCACTTTGTTCCTAGTATAAAAGAATTGATTGAAAAAACACAAGCTATTTGACAAAAAAAAAAAAAATTCAGGTACATTTAGCCCTATCATCTCCATCTCCTCAACAACAATTACTGATAATCGGAAAGATGAGCCTAAGATACTATAACCCTCTGATTTATCAAAGAAAGATTCTATCATATCTAGTATTATTAACCCTAGAAAGTGGAGTAATTCATTTGGCAAGTTTTCAACAGCAACTGAAACAAAACCCAAAAATGTTCTGTTACCCTTCTATGATTCATGAAATTAAGTTCTTTATAGTATCTCAACTACAGAAAGCTCAAGTTTCACTTTACTTTCAAATCAGCTGCCAGTAGCTCTATCCTAAGGAGAATTTTACAGAAGCTATCATCCTACAAATGTATAATTAATACATTGGGTGAGACTTTTACTTGAATATTTTATAAATATAATACTGCCATGAATCAGTTTTTTTAAACTGCAAAGTTTAAACTATTTGATATTTTATTCTTGAATTACCTAATAGAATCTGATCATAAAATAGTATTAGAATTAGACAATGCCTTGAAAGAGAATTTCATATAACCCTGATTTTGAAATAACACCTTTTGGATTATGTGGTTGTTGGGAGTTCTATTAAAAACACACTACATCAAGAAACTTTAACTGACTAACCAACCCTAACTACCCTAACATACCCTTAGGATATTCTCTAGAGGAAAGGAGGTACACAATGCATTTTTCATTTTTAACAACACACACACACACACACACACACACACACACACACACACACTCACTCACTCACTCAACTCATCTATCCTAAGGGATCTGAAGGCTTCTAGTTCATCTTTCATTATATTACAATGCCTTATTTTGTATTCCTCATTACTTTGTGCCATATCAAAGTGTTAAGACAATACTTGGATGCTCAATAAATACTCCTGCTATCAAAGCACATATCTTTAAGAAAATTAAATAATATTTTTTAAAAAAAGGGCTTACAATAAAGAGTACTCTGCCTGGCCTCTCCTCAAATCCCAGACAACCAATTGCTGCCTAGTCACTTGCCTCAATATTAAAGGTACATATACTATTATTGCTTGAGCTATTACTAACTTCTTACCACAATATTAACAGCTAAGGTGTTTTCTGTTACTAAGTGCCAGACACAGAACTCTCTATATATTATTACATTTAATTGTCACAACAGTTTCATGAAGTAGGAGCTAGTATATATTCCTGTTTTAGTCTGGAAAATGGGAACACAGTTCAACAACCTGCCCAGGGTCACACAGCTAGCAAGTGGCAAAACTACAATTTTAACTTAAGCAACCAGACACTAGCATACACACTTTTAACCTAAATCCTCTTATATTTACCCACTCCACGGTCCACTCTTAATTAATACTTCAGGGATAAGTCTCTCAAATTAAATAAAAACAATGAGCAAAATAAAACAAAGAAGTCAAAACAGTAAAACGGCATTTCTCACAACCAAATATATCTTTTTGGTTCTACAGGTCAGTAATTTTCAACTTTGACTTTGCCACAGTTCAGGAGGACACCAATTAGTTGCATTTTCATTTTATATACATTGACTCAGTAGTTACTATGCCTGAGGTATAGTATTTTTAAATCTAAACTACTGTTACATGGCGTATAACATTTTTGCTGAACTTAAAAAGGCGTCAGATCCTGAAGACTGCCAGACAGGCATGCTCTGAAGGGAGAGTGTGCCAGTAACAAATTAGAAAAAGAAAAACAATTTTCAAAGTAATTTCTATTTGCTTTCTAAAAGCAAATGAGCTAACTTATAGATGAGTACACTTACACATCTCTAACTACATAATAGGGCACAAAAAATCGTAATGGAAAAAGGTAAAATCACTTTCACTAAAGAAAAGCTTCAAAAAATAGATTTTGTAAAATCTGTGGAGACAGGAGACACAGTATTATTTCAGTTTAATATCCTAAACAAACAAAAAATGAGACATGAATATGGACAAATTTAACTTGAAGCAAAAAATGTTACCATTTAAAAAAAAATGAGACACTACAGAAAAGGCAGTAATGGAAGTTTTGAAATTGAGGAAAGTAAGGAAGAGAGCAAGAGATAAAAGCCCTAGATAATCTAGGCAATCCAGTTCAAAGCTGTGAGTCAGATCTTGCTCAAACAGAGAACCTTTATAATAATACTCTGGCTGAAGGGAATATTGTGGCCTTGTTCTACGAAAGAGCAGACAAGGCTTACTGAGGATCTTCTAGTAAGCGAAACGGAAGGTTGGTGACAGCAAGTCAGTTGGATCTGTAGACCAACATACAGTCTCTCTCTCTCTGCTGAAGTTTCACTTCTAACCAGTCTGGATAACAGCAATTCGCCCCTACTTACAGACTATACATGCCCTTCTCATTTCAATGCTATCTGGATTCTGTTACAGTTTTCATATGCATAATATCTTCCCAATTGGACCATTAACTTCTGGAGAGCAGAAGCCGTCCTGTTTATTCTATTTTCACTCATATAACCTAACATAGTTCTATCCATTTAGTAGATGGCTGCTCAAATCTAACGATATTGAAAAATCACAACCTATATCAGACCATTAAGAGTTTGAAGAAATCTTCAGATTATTGAGTCTGTTCTCTTTACGTTAAAAGCAAAGAAACTAAGAGTAGTTTAAATGTCCACTAGCCTAACAAGTAGAAGACCTGGAATTAGCATCCTAATCCCCTGATAATCAGTTTAACTTTTTCTAAACAGCCTCTAATTTCTTCCATTATACCAAAATAATCTATTTCATCAGAAAACAAAGTAGCAGCAGCAGTACTCACTATACACATACTAGAGACCTAAGAAGGTTAGATCCGCTTGGCAGTCCATGTGCCTAGGTCTGTGATGACTGCTTTATAAACATTCTACTTAATACTCTCAATGACTCTAAGAGGTAGGTACTAGTAACCTAATTTCACAAATGTGGAAAATGTAATTTGACCATGATGACAGTAAGTGGCAGAACCCAGATTCTCCATTTGTCATCAGAATCTTGGCTCTTACCCAGTATCCTATACTGCTTCTCGTAGAATTCACCACAAATATCTTGAAGTCTCAAGAGTCCAGCACAGTGCCTGACCCAAACAAAGTAAACAAATGTTAAAATGACTGACTAAATGAATGTATTATTTAATTAATTAAAAGGTAAGCTTCTCTCACAGCAAACACCTCTAAAAAGAAGACTTCATTGTTAATCTAATTACATAATCCCCAAAGAAAGGGTTTAACAGTGAGCGGTCTGCATACTAAAAGATTTAAGGAATGCCTAATATCTTTAGCCCACAAATAATTCAAGTGTTCAACAAATAGTGAAAAACTATTTCTGTGACACAGCGTTAAATTTGAAGATAAAAAGTAAAATAAAATTTGTTCCTGCAATATTCCACTAAATTAAAACCCACACAAATTTCTAAACTATTCAGCAAACCGAAATAAATGTGTAACACCGACCTCCTTCTGGTGGAAGAGAAAGGAATAACACTAACTGAGCATCTACAATGTTCCAGTTCTTGAACCTCAATGTAGAGTCTCACTTAATCCCTTAAAGCCAAATGAACGGGCAACATCTCCACTTTCTGATGAACAAATTGAGGCTTTAAGAGATTAAGAACTTGCCTCAGGTCACTTAGCAAATTACTACAAATTCAGAATTGGAATCCAAAAGTCTTATGTTCTCTCCAAAAAGGGGTAAAAGTACTTTTCTTTTATTTGTTTACCAAAGCAGAGAATGGATTTCTTCCCAAGGGAGACTGAAGATTGCTTATTTCAACAACAAAGAATACATTATCTCACTTACTCCTCATTATAGCTTATTTGTTATTATTTCATCCCATTTATTATAAATGATAAATCTAGAACTCAGAGAAGTAGCTTGCCCAAGAACACACTGCAAGGATGTAGAACTATACCAGGTCTGCACCAGGTGTGAATGCAAAACCACAGGAAAAGTGTAGAAAGACCTTAGCCCTGGTAGTTATGAGCTTAAGACTCAAAACACCCAAACTAAGCAGACTTTGTACTTGTCAAGTAAAAGGAATGGTAGATATCATTTGTAACTACTTCCACTTTCAATGATGAGGAAGCTGATTTTTCAGTAATAGTCTTATTAAATGGCAACCTGAAGACTGGCCTCTAAATTTCAAGTCTACAGGCCATTCTATTATATACCAAGCAATTACTGGATTTGTTGCCTGTTGAAATTACTCTCAAAGTATCAAAGTACTATTTCACACAGCATGAAGAGAGAACAGTTATGTTAAAACACACAGAATCAACATTTAAGGACTTCAAATACTTCCACGGGAATACATGAAGAGAAATATTCCTTAGCAACATTTTCAGTGCATAATCTGAAAACTTTGTCTATTTCTTTATCTATTTTTAGGACCTATATGTGAACTAAAAGATATCTCTATCGCCAATTCTGAAAATATTACCACTTAGGCCAAAAAAAAAAAAAAAAAAAAAGAAGTTTGGTTTTACTGTACAGCCCTGTTTGTCAAAAATCCAGAGTAGTTTTTTCTATTCAGAGTGGCCCAGGTATATTCCTAAAGAACCGTCCCACACTGGTTTTGATAAATCAAAGTGATGAATGAGAAGGTGATGAATATTAACATATACAGGATAAGTGCTTGTATTTAATTTTACTAAATAATACAAGCATGCTATAACCCCCAATACAGAAATAAATAGAATCATCCTAATGCAAAGTAACCGGATAGAGACTTCCATGTTTGTTCAGCCTACTACAACACGAAGATTGTCTTCATCCCTTAAGCTCATAAAAACTACGGGAGTTCTTCAGGAAGCTTTGCCGCTGCCTCTCCGCACATCACTGTGGGTCATTAAAAACTGGAATGCATCAAGAATTGCTGCCAGGCCTGAACTAGCACTAGCTCAGCTATAAACTAAGAAGTAAACAAGTGCAGAATGCTGCCGATCCTGGAGCGGGGCACTGTTTACTTACATGGAAAGATACTCATGTTGTGATGGGAAACGTGTTGCACTGTCCTCCCCTGGCTCCCCCCTAAAAACGCCGCACTTTGACAAGCTAATGTGAGCGTGGGTCTACTCCCAAAAGTTTTGACCTCTCTTTTTAATCGCTTAAGGACAAACGCTCAAATAAGGACATTCGACACAAGGTGCCCTGAGGTGCTGCCTATGGCATAACCTGGAAGGACATCACTTTGTCCAACAAACTGTGTTCTCACTTCACACTCCCCAACAATGAACTAAATGGGAGAAAGAGATACCGTCATTCACTCTGGTGAAGGAAAAGAGAAGAAATCAAAACCAGACTCGCTTCCTCCTCGCCCCCGAGAGGCTTGGAGCAGGACTAGGGGCTTAAGGTGCGGTTACAAACCAGCACCAGGCCCCGGTCGCCAGTGCACCCGCGAGCAGCGAGGGCGTCAGAGAACCATCAACATCTCCACCTCTGTCCTCCGAGCACAGCCAGGGACTGCGTCCCAGAGCCCGCCCCGGCCGGGCCCGCCCCGCTATCTCCTCCCCCGTTATCCGCTCACTGCCGCGCTCGGGCCTGGGTTTGCCTCCCGCCCTCCCCAACTTTGGCACGTTCCACTACCCCAAACACGTAGGCCACCGCCCCCACCACGAGTCCGGCGGAGAAAGGTCGGGGGGCTGCAGGGCGAGGAATGCGCTGGGCGCCGTTCCTCACCTCTGGATGGAGAAGGGGCACGCAGCCCGCTTCGGCCTCGTACTCATCCGGGCCGTCCGCCATCTTGGTGTTAAATCCCTCCTCCCGCTGCATGCTGGGAGAAAGCGTTTCACCCTCGCGGGGCTCGGGCAAGGCGGAGGGCAAGCGCGAGGGCGAGCGCGAGCCCCGCCGGAGGCGACGCGGCCTCCTCCTCCTCCTCCCCTTACCCCAGCGACGCCCCCTCTGCCCCCTCCCACCTCGGAGGGCGCGGGTCCCTGCGCGCGTGCGCGCTAGCTGGGCCGTCCCGGGCGCGAGCGCGCTCTGCTGCACTGCACCGGGGCCGGCAGGCCCAAGGCTCTGGGCGTGGGTGCCGCCGCTTGTGGGTGGACCCGGGCCCCTGGCAGTTTGCGCCTCTGGTCGCGGGGAGGAGGCAGCTGCTGGGCTACCGAGTAGTTAACGTGGGCAACCTAGCGGCGGCGCGGGAGCAAGGACCCGGCTCTTGAGCCGCGCAGCCGGGGGTTTCCCATCCCCCGCCCCCCACGCAGTAGAGGTGGCCCACGCTCGCAAGCCCCACTGTCCTGCTCCGAGACCCCGGGACCCCTTCTGTGAGACCCAACCCAGCTCCAGGTAGTAGATTTGGGGCGCTCTTGATTCCAGGTGTGCATCGCTCATGAAGATGAAAGACGCACCGTTTCCTCTACACTCAATAAGGTCATACTGTAATTTATGCCTCCGGGGGGCGCCCGGGAGAACATGGATAAAGCTTGGAATTATCTCCTAGAGAAGAGCCTTTTAAAAACGATCCCAACCTGTCCTCAGTGATCTTGAATTAAGAGTAACCACATTAAAAATGTACACTTTCAAAGCCCACACGCCCGCATCTGCTACATTTTCATGTAACTCAGGAATTCAGAACTGAAGTCATTTAAACTGAATTCGCTGCAATCAGAACCAGATAAAATGACTAAAGCCATTTCTAAACGGACTCTAGGGCTGCATGAGGGATGGGGGATTGCGCTCTAGAAATGTGCTGATTGGACTATTATAGAAAGCATTTATTTTTGATTTTATCTATTAAAAAGTGAAAACCTAAACTGCTCAGAGGACGATTTAGCAGATTATGAAACATGATCAATAGAGATCCTGATACTAACCTGTTTCGTGTTAAAGCCAAATCAGCCAAAGACCACCAGCAGGGAAGCCTGCAATTCGATAACATCAGATTTATTTGTAAGTCAAGAGGAAGAGCATTACAGAGGAAACGTGGATACCGCTGGAAAAGGGAGATTGAAGCGTCTTTTGTAAGGTTTAGGTTCCCGCCAAAGGAGTCAGTAGGGTCTAGGGAGACCGGGGATCAGTTCTGGATTGGACACTGTTTCTGAGGCTGTATTAGGAAAAGCGAAGCTTAACCGAGGATTGGATGCTGTCATGAGGAGAGGGTCCTTCAGTAATTGGGTAGCCTAGTCATAAAATAGCGAAGTGGGTCTGGGCATCACTGGCAAGAGAGCAGTATTATTCCAATACATGGCATTTTACAGCTGCTGCATGGGAGTGGGAAAAAACAAGCTGCTCTGTTAACTGTGTCTCTTTTCCCAGCATCGTTGCTTTTTCTCACTTCAGTCTGAGCTGATTTTCCTTCTTTTGGTCCTGGCCCAAACTGAGAATTTTGGTTTTGACTCTTTCACCCAGCATGCAGAACTAGACAGAATTAGAGTTCTGCCTTTGGAGCTCCACTGCTTTCAGAAACATTTTAACATGGATAAAATCTTCACTTTTCTTCTTGCCCCTCCTTACCCTTATGCCATGCATTTACTGGGAATGGAGAGAAGACCGAAGTAAAAAAAAAAGGAAACAGTGAAAAAGTTGGGAGATGAGGTAAAGAAAGTATTGAATTGTAGAGGAGTGAAGAAAACTAGGCATGCAGAACAGGAAGGAATGTTTCGTGGATGCGCGTGTATCAGGAACACTGGGGCAGGAGGATGACGGTGACTTTTCAAAAAAAACGAAGATGTTTAGCCTTCCCAGTGATCCTAGACTCACAGAGGTCCTAAATGGAAGGATAAAGGGCCAGCTTCAGCCAGCAAACAAGTTTCATATCAAATATATTTCAAATAGATACCAAAATTCAATGAATCAAGAGACTTCACTTTAAAATCTGTATTTCTAGATTATCCAGAAAATATACTTTTTCATTACCTGCCTGGCTATAGACGTATTTAGTGTCTGTGACTTCTGAGAATTCTACAACTTAAACGTAGAGGAAATACTGAAAACAGATGAAAAGAAATTGCCTTGCTCACTGCTATAAGATTGAAATAATAGTTATCAAAAGAAGAAAGAAAGAAATCAGGAGCGAGAGCAGCCAGTCTTGGGAAAATATCTTGAAGTTGAGGCTTCAGCTAGGTTGAGTAAGACCAAAACAAATCCTGTAAGTACAACTAGAGTCCATGTTAGTAATTATAGAGTACTTATCTACACTCAGATTTAAGAGAATATATTCAAGAAATGGACATGTAGGTGGATAGATTAGCAAAAGACTAGCTTAACATTATGAAGGAATACAGAATAGTTGCTGAAAGAGAACAAAATACAAAGAAAATCAACTTTGTTAGAAAAGAATTGTGAATAAGAAATGTGAAAACCAGACAGATTGAAAGGAATAGGGAAAGATCATAGGGATAAAGCCTTCATATGTAACTTCAGAGACTACTGGAGTAAAGACAGCACTGGCGATCATCCATTTGTAGTCCACCTCCAGCAGTTCACAAATGAGGAGTGATGGTTGGGGAATTTAAGAAACCCAGTTAAAGTCACAAAACTAGGTAGTAACAGAACTCTGTCTAGAAGCCTTCTGACTTCCCCATCTACTACTCTTGCCTCTACCTCACATTTCTTCTGTTGTATTTATCCTCAATGAATTCTTGTTTGGTCCATTTAATAATTATGTATCAAACATTTGTTTTGTGTAAAAGTTAGAATAGGTAACCCCAACATAGAGTTTAGTAAACTAAACACTCTTCCATCCAGATTTCCCAGGCACATCAGGCCACCTGGGTTTGAATCCCATTTCTGTCATCTTCTATGACCTGAGGAAAGTTACATATGTTCTCTGGCTCTGACATGCTTGCATGGTTGCCATGCCGTGTCTTCTCTTGCTCAGGCTTCGGTAGCTCTAGCCAACCTTCCATTTGCTGTGATACAGTGTGGGTCAAGTCTTTACTTTCTTTCCCCCATATCTGAGTCCAGTTTGGATTCCACTCTTAGTTTCTGTTTGAGGACAGAGCATTTCATCTTCTATTTACTTTTTCCGTATCTTGAGTACATGGTCGGGGAGACATATGCTCTGCTGAGGCAAGATACAGCCTGCATGAGAAAACCTGAGTCATGTTATCTTTGCTGAGGGTTTATTCCAGCTCATATCTCATATCTCATTCCCATAGGGAAATATCTCAGATGTCAGATCATCTCCCATCTTAGTGAGTAGCCCTGGAGCTTTCACTTTCATTATAAAGAGTCAGATACATATTTCACTTTCTCCACATCCCCAGCCTTTCTTGAAGCTATTTCCAGTCATGGGCAGTGAGAAAGTTTGAGGGGTTCATAAATGTTGTGAAAGCATCTTTGAAACGTACAAACCAGAAAGCTCGTGGGTGACTTGGAGAGTAAAGCTAGGGCAAAAATCCTCCAAACCCTGCATAGCATTTTTGACACCAGCTGGTCAAATATAACAAGTATTTGCCTGGGGTGTTCATGGAGAATAAAATATTAACAGTTTATACTAAAAAAAAAATATATATATATATATATGTGTGTGTATATATATATATACACATATATATATATGAACTGTAAATGAAAAATGGAAGGTGATGAATTAGGCTTGTTTCTCCGCAAATTTGGGGGTATTAGTGTGAATCTCAGATACTTGGTATCTTTATTCATATAGCTTGAGATAGGTAGGTGGGTGAAAGGGTAAAGTTAAGAAGTAAGCTCATTCATTCTTCTCTGCTCTGTTTCAGAATATTATGTTCCTTTGTGTCCCTGTCTATTTTTTAATTTCTCTTTTTAGTTTGGGGATATGGCCCTTTCATTTTTTGGTTGCTGAATTGGTGAATTTTCTAGATCTTTTTTTTTTTTTAAATAGGTATTAAGGGAGAGAACAATTTGTGATGAAGTTTTAGTTGATCACCTGGGCATCTCAGAAATCCCCAACACTTGAGAGTTTTCCTGTATACCCACTCAGGTTTTGATATGCTGATATAATCAGGTTCTCTGATGACTATTCTCAAATTGCTGAACCTGAGAATCCCCTGTTCTTCCTATAACTGGCTACCTCGTTCATTGCATGATTTTTCCTAATTTCTTTCTCTGAAATTAATCTCAAATTCAACTTTTGGGATGCTTGCTGTTAGATTAGTCCATTATGAGAAGGCACTGGGAACTACAAATTTCCAAACATACAGACACACAATCTGGCATCAATATCAGTGGGTTCAGGACTCCCTGAGCATAGTCCATGGACCCCAGGTGAAAAAAATCCCTGATTGTGATAAATCATGGCTTTAGTTCTTGACTAGTGTCTTAATCTATAAAAAAAACTTTGAGAAGTCATCTAGCTTACACTGATGTAAGTGTGGTATGGAAGAAAGACTATTAAAAGAAACTGAACACTGGTCCTGATTTTCCAGCTAACTAACTGTATTTTCTTTTAATGCTTAACATGATTTCTCCCTCTTTAGCATCCTAAACAAATACTCTCTGCACCCCTCAGCCCATGCCTTCACAAACTCACCCATATCATCCATCCCCTAATACTCAAGATGAGAAAGCAGAAGCTAGTCTACATTCCAGTTTGTTTCTTTTTCAATTAACAGTGAATAAGAATTCTTTTCAGAATTATTCCTAGGTAGCTAAGGATGTAAATTTATCCTAGTGTTTATATTTTGTGAATGTTCTTCAAATGCAGAAATAAGAATAGCCTGTTAACTTGGATATCTTTTAAGGTGATGTTTGCATAGATTTCAGTAAGTTACTTTTAAGTGTTACAGGATTCTTTTAGCTCTGAAAGTCCCTGCTTACTCTGCATCCGAGTCCCTTAGTGGCATTTATTCATCATCTCATGGGACTGAGGGCATGACTTCAGCCCCTACTGCTGGAATCCTGGTGACAGGCAAATCTTTTTCTATTGGCTACCTTTGTTCCCTAAGCTGGGTTTGGCAGGTACAGTTATAAGTATCTGACAGACATGTGTTTTTTTCATCGTTAAGAAAGAAATATTTCCCGAGACAACTATGCTAAACATTCATGGGAAATATTTGAAAATGCGTTGTTCGTTTCCCTCATGCCCAGCACGTGTGCTGATATGTCCATCAAGTAAGCTGGTATCATCAGCCCCCCAAAACATATCTGCAACTAAATCTCTTTAACTGGTGCTGGCAAGGCTCAGGCTCACACTGAGAACTGGTGATACAGGGATTTGTTAGGAAGATGCTCTTCAGTTCTGTTACCGTGCAGCTGACAGAGCCTCACCAGCACTTACTATTGGAAACAAAGAACTTGTTTTTCTCCCAATAATATAGTGAACGAAATTATGACCATCCAGCAGTATTTGCATGTGCATTAACTGTCTGAAGTATTTAAAACCATCACACACACACTCACACACCCACGGACAATTTTCACTGGAGGAAAGCCCTGAGTATTGTATGCTCTTTGTCACTTTAATTGCTCAGCCTTCGTTTTGTCATCTATAAAATGAAGAGGCTTAGAATAGGTGAGCTCGGAAAGTCGCTTTCATCTTTATGATTCTAATTATAATAACACCATCTTGGACAGATGATAATCCCTTTTAAACGCTCATAATGAAAAGTCCACCACGTCTGTAATTAACCTCTGTTCTGTTCTGTCTGTGATAGTTCTTACTGTCAGGAATTTCTTCCTGATTTCTATCCTAAATCCCTCAGGCTGTACACTTTCTTTTATTTTATTTTCTTCTCAATTTTCTTAATATTCTCTTTTATCTTCCTCACCTAAATCATTCCTAGAGAGGTAAAGTCTTACTAGTGAAACCTAAGGAAGGACTTCCAACTTCTAAATCATTAATGCACGTGGTGAATGAGATGAGACACAGTCCTAACACCCAAAGGCAGTTTATTAGATATTCTGTCTCTTAGATAAGAGGAGCTAAACTGTTGTAGTTGTGATATCTGGTATTCCCTGCTCTTGTCTTCTAGATTATACCCTCTAAGCTTCACTCAGAGGGAAGGTGCCATAGCTAAAGATACCACATTAAGAGAGAAAAATAGAAGTGAAAGCTTTTATCTAAATCTGGGACCTTACTCCACTTTAGGCATCAGCATTGAATTGCTGTCTGCCATCCCCAGACTCTTGAAGAGTCCTATTCAAAATACCTCCCTAACTAGAAATTAACAATTTTCTCTCTTTTTTAAAGCAGTGTTTCAATTTTAAAAGTAACAATTGTACATCCCTTTAAAAATTTAAATAGTTAGGTAATACCTACAATTAAAATTGTCTCTTTCCCCTCACCATTCATCCCAATAACACTTCCCAGAGTTAATCATGGTTAATCGTTGTAGTCCCAGAATTTTACGGTATATACATACATATCCTTAAAAGATGATGTTTGAGCTGTACAAACTGTTCCACACCTTGTTTGTGTTTTTTTCACTTAAGAATTTGTCTTGAAATTCTGCCCATTGCAGCATTTATAATTTTTATTTTATTCAATTTAATGTCTTGTGCATTATTCTCTTGGGCCCTTATATATCAGAATAATTTTGGCTTTAAGTAATGGAAAACTTGACTAAAAATGGTTTATATGGTAAAGACTTATTATTTCTTACAACAAGAAGTCTAAAGTCAGGTTAATTCAACTTCAATAATTTCATGAAGATTCTAGTATTTCCCAGGTTAATTTAACAGCTCAGTAATATTATGAAGATTCGATTAAATTCTTTTCTTCTACTCTGTTATTCTCGGTAAAGAGGCAAGAAACCTCATGATCTCAACATGGCTGCTGCAGCTCACATAGCAGTACAAATGGACAATAAAAGCATTGTACCTTCTCATGAGCTTCTTTTCTAAATCATGGAAAGCTTGCAGAATACCACCCTTCAGGTTGCATTGGTCAGGATTACCTGTCTGTCTATGCTAAAGCCAATCTTTGGCAAAGGAAATGAGACCACTCTGATTAGCTTACACAAGGGATTGGCAAATTACGGCTTATGGCAAATCTGGCCCATTGCTTGTTTTTATAGGACCTGTGAGCTATGGGCTTTACATTCTTGAATGGCTGCCAAAAAAAAAAAAAAAAATCAAAGGAAAAATAATACTTTGTGATGTAGAAAAAGTATGTGAAATTCAAAGTTCATTGTCTATAAATAAAGTTTAGGTCTTCTTAAAGACTGCCCTTCACACTACAACAGCAGAATTGAGTAGTTGAAACACATCATATGGCTCACAAAGCCTGAAATATTTACTGTCTGGTCCTTTAGAGGAAACATTTGCCAGCTCCTGGCTTAGACTTCGCCTGGGTCCAGGAAGCCCCTCCCCAAAACACAATACTGTGCGGTCAGAAAGCACAAACAAAATGAGGGCTCTTCTCAACAAGGAAAGAGAGGGAGAGAAGAAATGGATTTGGGGAGGGAGACAACAATGTCTGTTTTTTATCACCTCCCATTTTCTCAGAAATTTCAATCAGCTCTCTCAGAACAGATCCATGTTTAAATGTTCATAGGTAACAAGTCACAAATTATTGTTGAAAGGTGAGCTGGTTCTCACATTGCTTCAGGCTAGGCAGAAGGTTTGGTGTAAGGATTAATGTAACTGCTTTACCATGGTTTACAAAAAGGAGTCCCAACTAGCATGGCACACAAAATCTTCTGACCCTAACTCCTGCTT
Source organism: Camelus ferus (assembly GCF_009834535.1). Classification (NCBI taxonomy): domain Eukaryota; kingdom Metazoa; phylum Chordata; class Mammalia; order Artiodactyla; family Camelidae; genus Camelus; species Camelus ferus. Next base: position 60,581,343 of record NC_045707.1, read on the forward strand.
GCCTCACCAGCTTCCCTGCCACCTCCAGCAGGACCTACTGCTCCTCCCATCGTGAAACACGTAAAAGTTCCTGAATTTACCAAGCCTTTTTGTTTTTGTCCATCCTGTTACCTTTTCCTGGAGCACTCTTCCCTCTTTGTCTACATGGAAAATTTCTAAGGTGAGCCATTAAGACATAACTTGTTATTTCTTCTGAGAAACCCTATAGCACCACATTTGAGGCTGTCTTACTTTGTTGTCTTTGCTTGAGTTCCCTAAGAAGAATAACCAGAGGCGAGGGCATCCTCCAGTCATTTATCTGGGGACATGATCCCAGGGAACAAGAGTCCGGCGGATAGGACTAGGAGCAGAACAGGATAAGGAGAAAACCAGTACAGTACTTTATTGAGCTGGTTACCTTTGCCTTTACACTGGGGGCTCTGTTCTGCTAGAGAGCTTCTGAGAGCCCTGAATTCAGAATTGTTTGCTGAGACACAGAAGAAGGGAGCACCTTGTCCCCATTGATACACGGTTGCCCCAAGGGGTGTTCATTCTCTCGTACTTCCGTGTTTGCAGAGCAGAGAAGCCCCAGGGTAGAAAGTAAGAGATACTTTGTGCAGATACCATTAGGTGCCACCTTGTCTCAGCTGGTAACTCTGGATATGAAATGGGCATAAGAGATGTCTGACACACTCCAGGATGTGTATTACTCAGATCTGCTAGTAGCCTGCATTACGTGTAGTCTGTCACAGAGCTTTCAAGGTGGTAGCTTAACAGCAATGCCTACAAAGAGGAACAAGCAACGCTTCTGAAACTGTAATTGGTGCCAAGGCCATAACTGATATTCATCCTTTCACTGCTTGTTGTAGGCTGTTTGCCTGGCGAGTTACCCAGTTCTTCATCTTGGGGTGGCTGGAGCCCTTGGTTGCTTTAGCCTGACTGGGTCAGGGTTGTTGGCATTTGTCCACTTATGGTAATCAGTGGGTATGGAGCACAAAGGACTGGGTGTGGAAACACCTAGCTACTCGCTGTTTAGCGGATCCAACTGGCATGACATCACCCGTGCAGCACAATGTTCTGTAGAACGTCAAACTGATCAACGTCCTTGTGGCACCTAGTATGTGGTTGTTGCTCCTTTTCACTGACAGGGATTGAGAAGAAAGTATTCATTGCAGCAACACCCACATACTAGGTGCCAAAGGCCGTGTGGTTATATTCTAGTAAAGATAACAGCCCTGGCATAGCAACTGTGATTTGGGCTATTCTTAGGTTAAGTTGACATAGTTCACCATCAGCTGCTGTGTTGGAGCTGGGATTTTGCCATGGCCAAACCGGCTAAGTAGGTGAGCAATATGCTGGGTAGCAAAATTTGTGCATCCTCTAAGCCTTTGATAATGGCACTAAGTCTATTTCCTCTGAGGATATTACATTCCTTCTGATTCATTACTGTAATCAGTGAAGGTATGCAGTTTTGGGGGCTTCTACTGGTCCTTCCTATCGTAGTAACTCTTACTGCACAGGTCAAGAAAACACAGTGAGGGTTCTGCCAGTTGTAACTGTACCCATTCCAACTGTTCACTGGGAACGAAGCATATAAGCAAAGGCAGGTCTGTGACTCCCCTGGACCACTGAGAGATGACTTGGGCCAGCAGGTTTCCAGGAACTCTCAGTTTACCTGGGGACTATGATAGCGCTGCTGGTTTCCTGGTATAAGTGTTGGCTCAGACCCTATATCCAACAAGCCTTAAAATGCCTTTGTTTCCCTGTGCTCAACGTAAGGCTTCTCCGCAAATGGGCAAAGGTACTTTCGGAGAACAATGGGGAGAATATGTATACACTCCGGCTAGTGTTGCTGAGTCTTTACTCAGCCTTCCCTGCAAACAATGGGCGTTGGGTCTGAGAACCTACTTAGATCTGTAAACTGGATGAGGGGTTGCAATTTTCCGTGGAGACAACTGTCATCAGCGTTCTGTTAACCAGCTGTTGATTTTTTTTCTGGTTATACATACAGATCAAGCAACGCCCTGGTGAATGCTCATTTAACTTGCCCTGAGACACTCCATGGCCTATTAGTTATTATCGCAGAGCCCTGTGGGTGAAGATATCCCACTTGCCACTCTGGCCTTGAAGCACATTATCACAATTGTGTATACTTTCCTTCTGCCAGTCAAGTGCTACCACCTGACCTCTGCTATTTTGGATTCTTATCAATCTAGTTAATAGTAAGGAGCCCAGTTCCAGAGCAGCATCTCTTACTGTCAGCTACAGTGGACAACTACCACTGAGCTTCTCAAAGATGCCAGTGGTACCCTCACCACTGTATTTCCTACTGCCTTGGAGATGGGTATGTCTACTGGGCCCTTACAAGGAACATAGTAAGATGGTGGGTTCTCAGGTATAATGTTTAAATTTGTTCTAACATTCTAACCAACTTGAGCCTTTTGACACCTTCTTCAAGGCAGTCAAGGCACTTCTAGAATCTCTCCTTTATTTGCTATAGGCCTTCATCCTATCCAGGCGTCAAGGAGCCATCCCAGAAATATATTAGAACTAGTTCCAGGTGTCCTTGCTACGTCATGAAAATCCAGCCGTTTTTCATGTCAGCAAATTCTCTCCTGTCCACTTCTGTATTCTGCTTTCCCTGGTCCAGCGCTTTCAGGATTCACTCCTCAGTTCCTCCAGATAAATAAATATCAACCAGGCCTTATAGATCATTATTTATGTGCCTGTTGCTTCATACAAGGCTTTTGCAGGGTCTACAGAAAAGGGAGGCTATTCTCAAGCAAAGCAGGAGGAGCTGCTTGTGCCAACACAGATTTCATAAGAATCTGGGGGTTGACGTTTCTCAGGCTTGTCCACTAAATGCTACAGTTGCAAGTCTCAGGATTCCATTCTTTCCCTTCCAGGGCCCTGACTTTGAAATAGAAGGCTTGTCAAGACAGTATATTCAGTCTCCTTTGTAGCTATGTGAGCTTACAACTCAGTCCTGGGTCTGATTATCAGCACAGTTTGCTCTGTGGACACAAAGGGTAAGCATCTCTTTAAATGCTGCCTTGGAGGCTTCCTGATTTTCACAGCCTGCCTAGAACTGAAAGCTACTAACTTGAGCCTGTCCCTTTTTTCTTTTTTAAAAAATTTTCAGGAGCCCTTAACAAAAATGAGCCAATCTATAGGCCTTATAACTACCACTGGCTTCAAACTGTTCAGGGACCATCCCTAATCCATATGCAAATACTTGATTTTCTACCTATAATTCATCCCAGTCATTTACCAGTAAAAATCTTAGTAATGCTGAGTCAGGCCAGGGGTTATCACCACCCACACTTTCCACCAAAAGTGGAAGTGTCTGACTGGCAAAAAATTCAGTTTCAGAATCGTTTTCTGGACTTCTTCTTTCTAAGTCTGCTCTTGAGATCAAATGTCTTATCTTGGGTTCCCTCAAAAACTAGAGTCTGATACAAGGGTTTGGATGCAATTAGTTTGTTGTGAAAGTAATTCCAGAGGACAGGAGTGTGAGGATGGAGAAGAATGGTAAATAGAAGGAAAGAAAGCCAAGCCAAGCATGCGTTTTTTGAGCTGGTCACCACTATGGGCACCTGGAGCTTTGTCCTGTTGAGAGTTTTTAGAGAGCTGTGTAAATTGTGCTTCAGAATTGTCAGAATTACCCAACATGAAAGAGTTGATGATTGAGTCACTGGCTCTATCCCTCAGTGATAAAAGGTTGCTCCAGTGAGTGGCAACTCCTTCACTCTTCCCAGTCAGTGCCTGTGCCAAAATAGCTGAATGGGTGTCTGCAGGCATCCTGGGTGGTGGCAGCGGCAGAGTATTCCTACTGCGAAAGCAGGAGATTCTCCGTGCACTTGAGGGAAGACCATGACAGAACATAGCTGGCTGCAGCAGCAAAGGCTGGAGCAAAAAGGTAAGCCATGAAAATATGAAGGATGAATAAAAGATGTTTTATACACATGTACATCTGTCTTATTGTAATAATCAGACTACCTCACAGTTATTTCTCTGTGTGCCTGTCATCAGTCCTAGGTGCTAAGTACTTTAAAAATCGGGATGTGGGATAAATTGGCATTATGTGTCTTCTGAAATGATGCACTGAGAAAAAGACAACATCACTTCTGTGATAATTCCACCAAAAGTCATATCCTGAATCTAATCATCAAGAAACGTGACAAACCCAAACTGAGGGACATTCTGCAAAATTTAAGGTCAGTATGCCTAAAAAAAGTCAGTGTCATGAAAGACAATGGAAGAGTGAGGAATTATTCCAAATTAAATAAAAATTGTATGCATCATATGAGCCAGAATTCTGTTTTGCTATAGTAGACATAATTGGAATAATTAGCAAAATTTGAATATGAACTGTATAGTAGACAGTACTTTTGCATCAATGCTAATTTCCTTATTTTAATCATTGTTCTGTGGTTATGTAAAAGAGTGTCCTTGTTTTTAGGAAATATATGCTGAAATATTTAAGGATAATGGAGCATCATGGCTGAAAGACTCAAAGAGAAAATGATAATCAAATGTTCATGTTTGAGGAATCTGGTGAAGGGTATATGGAAATTCTTTATTCAGTTACTGCAAAAAAGTTCTGAAATTATGTCAAAATAAAAAATTTTAATTTTAAACGAAATAAATGTATGTATACTTATTTATTCATGTATATATGTGTGTATGTGTATATGTGCATGTGTAATTGATTAATTATCCAGCACCTAGAACAATGCCTATTGTCATACAGTAGATTTTCAGTAAATGTTGTAGAAATCAGAAGAGGAATGCTCTGAAACAAATCAAGGGCAGGTTTCTTTTCCCTTGATGATAGCACTTCCTTTTCCCTGGATGATAATTCAGGACACTGTGCTTAGGATTTGCGCCCTCACCCTAAACTACCATATAACTTCCAAATGAAAACTACACTTTTATAATGTACCTTGGTCTAACATTTAGGAAGAAGTTATACTGATTCTCTATAATCTCTTTTAGAAGACAGAAGCAGAAAGAACACTTCCTAACTCATTCTAATGCTAACTCACTAGCATTACTCATATCAAAACCAGAGATGTTACAAGAAAAGAAAGCTACAGACCAATATCTCTCATGAACACAGATGCAAAAATCCTTACCAAAATATTAGTAAGTTGAATCCAACAATGTAGAAAAAGAATTACACACCACAACCAAGTGGGATTTATCCTAGTCAGTCTGGCTTAACAAAAATCAATTAACATAATCCATCATGTTAACAGGCTACAAAAGAAAAATCACACAATAATATCAAGCGATGCAGAAAAGGCATTTGACAAAATCTAACACCTATTCATCATAAAAACTCTCAGTAAATTAGGAGTAAAGGGGAACTGCCTCAATTTGATTTAAAAAAAACTACAAAAAAATGTATAGCTAACATCATACTCGATGGTGAGATACTAGAAGCTTTCCTACTAAGATCAGGAATTAGGCAAGGATATTACCTCTCATTGCCCCATTTCAACATTACACTGAAAGTACTTGCTAATGCCACAGGACAGGAAAAGGAAATAAAAGGCATGCAGATTGGGAAGGAAAAAATTAAACTGTCTTTGTTTATAGATGGCATGTACATCTATGTAGAAAATGCAAGAGATTTGACAAAAAAAAAAAAAAACAACCCATCTCCTGGAACTAATAATTGATTGTAGCATGATTGCAAGATACAAGATTAATATATATATGTCAATTGCTTTCCTGTATACTATCAATGAACAAATGGAATTTGAGATTAAAAACACAATGCAATTTACATTAGCACCCCTCAAAAAATGAAATAACTAGCTATAGTCTAACAAAATATGTACAAGAGTTGTATGGGGAAAACTGCAAAACTCTGAAGAACAAAATTAAAGAAGAATGAAATAAATAGAAAGATATTCCATGTTCATAGATAGGAAGACTCAGTATTGTCAAGATGTCAGTTCTTCCCAACTTGATAGACAAATACAACACAATTCCAATCAAAATCCCAGCAAATCACAGTTATTTTGTGAATATTGACAAAAATGAGTCTAAAATATATATGGAGAGACAAAAGATACATTAGATAACACAATATTGAAAGAAAACAACAAAGGTCAAGGATGACAATACCCAATTTAAGACTTACTATAAAGCTGTAGTAATCAAGACAGTGTGTTATTGGTGAAAGACTAGACAAATAGATCAATGGAACAAAATAGCTCCAAAATGGACCCAGATATATAGTTAACTTATCTTTGACAAAGGATGAAAAGCATTACAATAGAGCAAAGATAGGCTTTTCAACAAATCGCGCTAGAACAACTGGACATTCACATGTCAAAAAGTAAATCTAGACACATCCTTCACAAAAATTAACTCAAAATGGATGACAGATCTAAATGTAAAATGCAAAACTATAAAAACCTCTAGATGATAAAACAGGAGAAAACTTAGATGACCTTGCTTATGGTGATGGTGATGACTTTTTAGATACAATACTGAAGAATGATCCATGAAAGAAATAATGGATAAACTAGACTTACTAAAATTAAAAACTGCTGCTCTGCGAAAAACTATGTCATGAGCATGAGAATACAAGCCACAGGCTGGAAGAAAATATTTGCAAGACACATCTGTTAAAGAATTGTTATCCAAAATATACAAAGAATTCTTAAAATTCAACAATAAGAAAACAAACAACCTGATTTAAAAAATAGTGCACAGATCTAAACACATTACCAAAGAAGATATGCAGATGGCAAATAATCTTATGAAAAGCTGTTCCACAACATATGTCATCAGGGAAATACAAATTAAAACAATGAGATTCTACTACATACCCATTAGAATGGTCAAAATCTGGAACACTGACAACACCAAATGCTGCCAATAGTGTGGAGGACCAGGAACTCTGATGTGTTACTGGTAGGAATACAAAATGGTACAGCCACATTGGAAAGCAGTTTGGCAGTTTCTTCCGAAATGAATCACACTCTTACTGTATGATCCAGCAACCATACTGCTTGGTAGTTACCCAAAGGAGTTGAAAATGTATGTCCACATGCACAAACCTGCACATGGATGTTTATAAAAGCTTTACTCATAACTGCCAAACTTGGAAGCAACCAAGATGTCCCTCGGTAGGAGAATCGATAAATTGTGGTACATATAGATGATGGAATATTATTCAGTGCTAAAAAGAAATGGGCTATTAGGCCATTAAAAGACATGGAAGAAACTTAAATGCTTATTACTAAGTGAAAGAAGCCAATTTGAAAAGTACATACTGTACGATTCTAACTATGTGATTCTGGAAAAGGCAAAACTATGGAGACAGTAAAAAGATCAGGGGTTGTCTGGGGTTAGGGGGTGGGCACTGGTGAGGAATGACGAGGCAAAGCACAGAGAATTTTTAGGGCATTGAAAATACTCTGTATGATACTGTAATGGTGGATACATGTCATTGTGCATTTGTCCAAACCCATAGAATGTACACCACTAAGAATGAACTGTAACGTAAACTATGGACTTTGGCTGATAATGATGTATGAATGTAGATTCATCAATTGGTTGTGGGGCATGTTGGTAATGGGGGAGGCTATGCATGTGTGAGGTTATGGGATATATGGAAAATCTCTGCACCTTCCCCTCAATTTTCTGTGAACCTAAAATTGCTCTAAAAAAGTAGTCTTTAAATATGGAAAAAATGTACATTGAATCAATAGATAATTAGGCAACCATTAATAAAAATGTAAAGATTACATTCTTGGGCAAGTGCAAATGAAATAAATGACATATATTCTGGCATTTACTATAACGGCTATATGCAGAAACAGAACAAAAATAGTCCAAGAAAAAAAGGAATCAGTTGTTTAAGTAAAGGGGATAGAGATGGATTCTCTGGAAATGACCCTAATAATACATTTTTATAAAATTTTATCGAAAAAAAATAGGGATATTGTCTTATTTATGTTTATATCCTCAGTACTTAGGAAGTCACCTGGCATCTGTTAGATTCTCTGTAGTAAAGCCTTAATGCTGCTGGCGCCATCTCTTCTGCCTTGTAGGGAGAGCTCACCTGAGAAGGAGCCCACGCAGAGAGAAGGCACAGCCCTTCAGAGTCAGCCTGAATTCACTGGTGCTTGAAAACTGTTAATCCCTCAACTTTCTTTTATGTAAACTTGTGAATTCTAATTTAGCCTGAACTAGTTTGAGTCAGGCTCCTGCACTTGCAACCAAAAATCGCCAAATAAACAAAAACTAAAGCAGCTGGTTTGTCCTACTCAGGGGTTCCCTGTATTGGCAATCTACTTATCTTGAATTGAAACAAAGATAAATAGGTCCTTTGCTTAGTCACTGTGTGATGGTTCAGTATTTGAACTCACGCCAGTGCTGGTGATTTTCTCCTTTGCATTTGACTGTTGCCTCCTGTTTCTTTCACAGATGCACTTGAGATCGGGGCCAATCCCAGCTTTTCAGTTTTACACATGGCATAATCATGTTGTTTCTTACCTCCTTCTTACATAACCTCTGAAAAGCTGTTTTCTGTTCCATTGGCATTGAGCCAACCCATCCTCTATGATTTTTTTATTTATGAGCTTTATGGTTACAATAAACCATAACATTGTGCAGCCTTTAAGAGTATGTGAATGTCTGAGATTATCATTCCTGGGTATTAAGAATGATGGAGCAAAGGCAAGTAGACTGCAGCTTTACAATGCGGGGACCCAGATGGACTGGATAGCTTTTCCTCAAATCAAAAATCATTGTTTCTTTATCTATAACCCTCACATTAATCTAATTCTAATTTTAACTATATGCTTTACAAACTTCAGAGTTTTTTTAATATGAAACTCAAAAACATGTACACCCTTTCTTGGAAATTATCATCAATATAAAAAAATCCAGCCACAAAAAGAATATAATTCAGAGAAAAAGAAATGCAAATGGTTCATAAATATGTGAGAAGGTGGTAGGTCTCATCCATGATTAAAGAAATGCGGTATTTAAATAACAGTGCTATACCGTGTTTCACTACCAGATTGACAAAGATTTAAAACAGACATTCCCAGGCACTTGCAGTTGGTAAGAGCACAGGCTGGCACGTTTACGGATGGCATTTTCATAGTATCTATCTAAATATCGAGTACATTTACTCTTTAACCTCGCCACTCCATTTCTAGAATTTTTTTTCTAAGACACATCACATAAGCTTGCAAGGATACATATTTTACCAAATTATTTATTGTAGCAATGTTTGTAATAGTGGATATCTAAAATCATTTAAATTGTATTTCAATAGATAAACAGTTTAATGTATTACAGTACATCCACACTATGAAATATCTGTATGACATGGACAGATTGTTAAGTGGAGAAAGCCAATTACGAGTGTATGTGTGTATATGTGTTTGAGTGTGGGTGGCCATAAGCTCATTTGTGAGAAACAACTGTACATGCTTAAACATCTGGAATGACACATACTAAATGGTGTGACTTCTGGGAAGCGGAATTTGAGAGCAAAGAATAGGGTAATTTTATTTCTCAATTCTTTCTATTTGTGCAAGCAAACACTACTTTTAAAGTAAAATATATTTTAAAATTCAGTCACAATTTTGCATTACCACACAATCCACAAAACAATAGAAAATACAATTAAATTCTGCTATAAAACCAAACGGTAATTAAACCTTACATGCCTCGGTGTCACTGTCATAGTAGGTGGTATTTTAGGATGATGATTAAGTATGAGAGGAAAGTACATAAAAGTGTATAAAAACCTGAAGTGTAAACGTTAGTCATTTTTAAATCTACATGGATAATACAAGTACTAATATAAATAAACTACTGAATTCTGTTTTATGTTAAGAGAGCAACTTTAATGTGTGGAATTATATTTTCAATAGCCAACAGTGAAGTCATTTCTATCTCTTGTCTTCAAGTCCATATCTCCTCCTACTGCCCTTCCACTGCCGTCTTTGGTAGGGCAGTAGGAATTATTTTGCAGAGTCAGGAATTTGGAATTCTCCCTATTTCCTATCCCTGCCCTAGAGAAAGCCAGGTTCTTTGGAATTACGGCCAGGGTACTATGGTATGCCTGGAGAGGAAGGCATCCTGTAGTTGGGGGTAGTTGTTCTCCCTCTGCTTTATAAGCAGAGATTCGAGACGGTTTGGAGTTGCAAGAGTTTGCCCATGACTAGAAGACTGAAGTAAATGTGTCTCCAGCTATATCTCCGAGAGGGAAGCAGGTAGGTAACACAGGAAAGACTGAGATACTGAGACAAGATTGCTATGCTCACCATACCATGGCCTTGCTAAATGAAGACTGGGATTAACAATTATGAATTGTCTGTCTTCCTATCAGGCTAAAAGCACCTGTGTACAACTGGAACAATAATTGGCATATAGTAGGTTCTTATTAAATGCAGATTTGAATAAATGGATGGATCAGTAAATAAATGACCAAGACAGAAGAAAAACTCATTAGAGAAAAACTCACAAACTCCCTGAATAAGAGGGAGGGGAAAACAGATGACATGAATGAGAGGGGATGGCAGAAAAGCATGCTAGGAAGAATTAGAATGGGAAGCTGTTTCAATAGTATGGTACACCTGAGAGGCCTTATCATCCCTGAGTAACCTAGGATAACCCGGAGAAGTGCACAATTGAACTCAGATAGCTTATTACTAAGATAGAATGCCCAGATTTCCCCCAAATAAGAAGGGTCCTAGTGTTTCCAGCAAAGGAGAACTTTGGAGAGTTCCACCATTGGCAAAATGCCCTTAGCATTTGGCTAAAATAACTCATGCAATTTGTCTGTTCAGATTCTTTTATTCTGTATCAGTTATGACTTCCATATCATCCAGTTTCCCAAGCCACTGAGCCCAGAGGTAAATCATTTGGGAGAAATTTCAGAACATCCAGGCACCTTTTGGCACATGCAGGAGCAGTGTTAACTGCTGTGCTATTATTACAAATATTAATATTCTTATCACCACCATTACCACCTCTCCATAACCACCATCATTAGCTAAGAGTGAAGTCATCCAACAATAAATCATAGCCCTACAACATGTCTGGGATCCTGAACAATCAGGGTGGCATCTCTTCCTTTCCTCCTTTGGGTGAGGTAACCAGGAAAGGGGTAGGCAGTGAAAGGCTAAATATTCCCTGTAGCTCAATCTCGATCTCGATCTCGATCTCTATAGCTATGTCTATATTACCAGAAATACACCAGAAAAACTCTGAGATTTGAGAGAAGACCTTCAGGAGCCAGACAGGTTCTGGAGCTTCAGAAATTCAAACTGGGACTCAATACCTCTAGGATTTTTTTTCTTGCTCACCCCATCTCTCACGTTTACTTATTCTGCTTGGCTTCTTTCTCTCCTATGACAGATGGGCCTTTTCCACTGGCAGAAGAACATAGCTGCCAGCAGTCTTGGGCGTATATCATCCCAGTTATCTTTTCCAGAAGGGGATATTTTTTTTCCAGCTTCATTTTGACTATTCCTAGGGAAAACGCTGAGTAATTTGAGTCACTTACCTAACACTAGGCCAATCGTCATGGTCAAGAGGACAGTTTACTCTGATTGGTACTGTCTGTGTTGCGTGCCCACCTTTAGGTGAGGGTGTGGGGTCCTATGATTGGCAGCTTCACAAAAACCATATAGGATGCATAGTGGGGGGTGGTGATGCCCTGTACCTAAAGAAGGGGAAGATGTTACTGAACAAAGAGAAAAGAGATGCTTCAGATGTCCACAAAAGATAGGTCAAAGCTAACCAGCTAGCCGGCTAGCTAAATGGGAAACTAGCTAATTCGATGTCTATATAGATGACAGTTAACATGTGTTAGTGATCATTATAGGGTCTACTATTTGCTCTCATTTTTCCCAAATGATTTATTTTTTTTTGTTATTCCCTCCCTTTCAATTATTCAAATATACTATAAAATTATTGTCATATGCCAAAGAAAAGAAAAGAAAACTCTATCGATATCTCAGTTAGAATTGGTGACACCCAGACATTTTTACATTTGACTTCCCACCCAGGTATACAGCATTGTTTTCCAATTATTCAGTCTTCTGAAAGAAATGTTATAGGTCTTTTACGTAGTGTAGGTGTAAGATTAGTAGCATAACAGCTGATACCAGAACAGTCTTTGATTAGGAAAATACCTTGATAAAGTAAAAGTAGGGCTGCCACATACTGCTGCTCTGTCTGTGTACTGCACAGCTCCAGGGAACCTTGTTTATATGGACTACAATGTAAGCAAGGCCCCTAGAGTTATGCAATGAAGCGGATCTGGGATGAATGTTAAGACTGTTGACAAGCGCCAAAGCAATGAGAAGAGTGGTTAAGCTTCTCTGCATGAGAACATGAGAAAATTTTGGTTTAGCTCTTAAGAGAGAACAGAAAAGAAGGGAAAAAAGGATCAGAAAAGTGGCAGGATACAGAGAGAAGCTTATGTAATAGTGGAAGGATGAGAGGCACGTGGGTGAAGAAGCCAGTGGGAAAACCTTGGCAGCAGGGTGAACAAGGGACATTTTAGAACAGGAATCCAATTTTCAGTTGTCTGAAATGGGATATGCGGGCTCCTGTCTACAGTAAAATTTCTGCTACTTGATACAATCTTTGTGTACAAAATAATCTGGGGATGGGAGAGGGGAACAGAAAGCATGCGCTATGACCATCTTGTGCCATTGTCATAGCAGAGATAAAGAAATGGACACAAACATGCAGAGAATAGAAGAATTTAGGACATGGAAAGGGGGGCAGTGGAGTCAGTCAGATCTGGAACTCAGGATTCCAGGGTGAGGGCACTCATGCTGACACCTAAATTGCATTCATAATGACTTGATACCACTCTTATTAGCATTCTGTAAATTACTTTCTGATTATTTCTTGCCCTTACAAATGGGATCCTATTTTCCATAATATTTTCCTGCTAGTTTTTCAGGTTACCATAATCTATCTGTCCTTAACTATCTATCTATCTAAGAATACATGAAGTATGTGTAACATATTTTATACATACATGAAATAAAGAAAAATTTTTTTTAAAAAGTCATGCCTTTCCTGTTGATCTGGTTTTTATCTGATATCATTGCCCTTTAGACCAAAGAATTTCTTTTACCATTTTCTTGTAGTTTAGGTGAGCTGTCAACAAATTCTCTCATCTTTTCTCTATCCAGAAATGTCTTTATTTTGTATTTCTTCTTTAAGGAATCATTGGGTTTAATGTAGGTTGACTTTTTTCTTTCAGCACTGTAAAGGTGTGCTTTGACTATCATATACCTATGTGTGTTTTCTTTGTATTTATCTTGCTTGTAGTTTGCTGAGCTTCTTGGTTCTGTGAGTTCATGTCTTTAAAATTTTTTTTGGAAAATTATTAGAAATTCCTCCACTCTCTCATCTCTCCTCCTTGGGCTCCAATTGCATGTTTTAGATCATTGGTATTATTCTAAAGGGCTTAGATGTTGTAATGTATTTTTATTTTAATCCCTCCTTTCTCTTTGTGTTTTGCTTTGGATAATGTTTATTGACCCAAATGTCTTCAAGTTCAGTGACTCTTTTCTCTACTGTGTCCAGATTGCTTTAAAGCTTCCATTTCTTTGTGGAAACTCTCCATTTGTTCACACACGTTGACTTTTTCCATTTTATATATATAATTATGCACACTATATGTGTGTGTGTATATAATCTTGTATATATGTATGTATCTAATCTGTGTACCAGAGGCCTCTCTGGTTGGCTTATTTTAAAATGACAACCCACTTGCTACCAGTGAGAAAGAATAGCACTTTGGCACAAAGACATCCAACTGGATCACACAAGCACAGAGAAAATGCTTCAACTCAAACATAAAGGAAATATCTTATTTTCAAATAAGAAAAGCACAGGGGGAGGATATTGCTCAGCAGTAGAGCACATGCTTAGCAAGCACAGGGTCCTGGGTTCAATTCCTGGTACCTCCATTAAAAATAAATAAATAAACCTAATTACCTCCCCCTACAAGGAAAACACAAAATGTGCTTTCTTTTATTGGTAAATGTTACCACGAGATAATAGAGAGGCATTTTGACATAGTGTTTACATGGATAGAGTTTAAATTCAGGCAAACTGGGATTGAATTCCTGACTCTGCTGATTATCAGCTCTTCAGTCTTGAGCAAGTTAGAAATTCCTCTAAGTCCCAGTTTATCATCTGTAAAATGTGGGTAATTATAAGAATATCTTCTGCATAGAGTTTCTGTGAGGTTTAAAAGTGATCATACGTGGACAGTAATCAGTCCAGGAGCCAGCCCAGAGAAGCCCTCAGTTAACTTGAGCTGTTTTCTTTCCCCTACAGTTGCCTCATCCCCACCCTCTCCCCTCCAGGCTGAAACACAGAAAAACAGAGCACCAGTTTTGTCTTGGTCACTGATATACCTCTAGCATTCATCCCTTAACAGGCACTCAATAAATATTTGTTGAAAGAACAAATTAATAAAGCTTTTCTCTGAGTAAGGTAATCCAAAACGTTGGGCTCACCAGCGACCAGACTTGCCTTAAACAATATTTTCATAAGCCATCCAGAAAAGAAAGTGTTTTATCAAATCTGTTAGGCTTCGGAAGACTCCAAAAATGGTAGTGAAATTCCTGGTGCATACATAGGCACTTCAGAGAATATTTTCAAGGTTGTCATGGGGGCAAAGAGGTGGCAAATTGATTTTATTGACACATAGAAGAGGTACTTTTTGAACATTTTCTTCATTCTGTGAATGATAACTGAGAATCACTAAATTCTTGCTTAAAGATATCAGATCAATGTATTGCTTTAACCAAAAATGGAAATGAAAAGGTCATCAGGAAGATTAACAAAGTGTATATTAGTTTATCTTTGTGTGTAGCAAGGTTCATCCTTGCCTGAAAAGCAAGTCTAATTCTGTGATAACAAATGCTAAAGAATTAGGGAGACACTATTTCTTGAAACTAACCCACCAATGTAGAATAATTAAAAATATGTCTCTTCATTTTGCAAGAGTTTCTAAGAAGCATTTGAAGGAATGTAGAATACGTGCTCACTGGTAAAGGAGAAGTTAGTCATTTTATAAAATGCTTAAAAATCACTTTATTTTTAGAATGTTCTCTTTTGTCATTGACATCTTAATGTACTATAATTTGAAATGTTTGCATGTTGAGCGAGCAGAGCACAAGCACTTCACAGCAGTGAGAATAATTGCTACTTAAATGCGCTATAAATCAATATGTAATGCAAGGATGCACAGTAACAGCTCAGACCATTTACTGTGCTTTAATGGGGATAAAATCATTTCAAAAACACCAGGAGGTGCTGAATGGAATACTCATTTTAGGTATACTGTCTACTTCTTTTACTCATTAACTATTTGTTAATGAATTAATTAATCTGTTAACTCAAACCAGTGAAACTCATGGTTTTAAAGATGTGTATTATAAGCTTCACATTTTTAAGACAATCTCAGGGAGGATATGATTTCATATGTAGTAACATGAATCAAAATTTATGATCAAAAGGAATCAAAAGGAAGACTAAACCATATTGTTTCTAAATGTAAACACCTCTGTATGTCTTTAAAAAAACAATTTTATACACAGTTGAAATCTTCCTAATATAAAGGTCAAGTGGAAAAATACTATAAGTAAAAGAGTTCCCTTAATATCTAAGACCTGATAAGAACAAGAGAGTTCCAAAAATTGGAGGGGGAAAGGAGACAATGTTAGGTGAAGTGATTTTTCTTGATATTTAAGTCCAAAGCTTAGTAATCTATAGAAAGGGTTTAGAAAATATTTTCTCAGGATGGACTCTTCCTTTCTTTTCCCTACATCATCCTGGAATCTGGCATATTAGACTATGAAAAGATAAAAAGACAAATTCTCTTTTATAAATAATGGAGAGGGGGTTAACCCAGATAATGCAGTTGGATTGTTCTGCAGATAACCTCTCAAGGCACCCAGCGTGACATCTTCTCTGGCCTCCACCTAGCACCTTTGGTCCAGTTGCTCAATGATTTCACTAAGGCTCCAGGTTCTTTTCATCTTTAAGCTCTTGTGTTTGGTATGTAATAATGTTTTCCTCATTGTAACAAAATAGCTGCCTTAGCTCCAAACACCCCATTCTCAAACAACAAAGTCAAAAAAGCAAGCAAGAATGAAGAGCTGAGAGCTTCTCCTATGTATCTTCCTTTTTATCAAGAAGGAAAATATTTTCTAGATGCTTCCCAACTTCTCTTTTCTCTTTTTTCTCAGTGACCACAACTGTGTCACATGCTTTCCTTAAACCAATCACAGCAGGAAGGAATGGATATTTCCAATGAGTTAGAACACTCACAGTTTGTCCCCTGAGGCTAAGGGACTCACGTTCCCTCAGTATACTGTTACCGAATCTCTGAACAAAATTGTACATTTGTTAGGAAGGAATAAGGATAAGAAGTCATTTAGTCAGTAACCCATAGATAGCGCTCACCACACCACAGAGACTGGTATATACACCTGAATGCCAATTTATTCATTTACACTTAGAAATACTATTGCCAAGAGAACTAGACACTTGAGTTCTCTGGCCAATGTATTCTTTCCTTATAGAAAAAAATTCAAAGGAAGTTAAATTATAATGAGAGAGCTACTAGGTAAATGCAGAATCAGAAGTAAAGGAACAGTTATTTCTCTGTGTTCAGGTTGAGTCCTCTGCCTGAAATGCCTTTTCCCTTTTTCTAACTCCCACAATTTTTTTTAAATTCAGCTTAAGCATCATCCCCTTTAGAAAGCTTTCTCTGTCAACCCCACCTTCTCCACCTGCACTTCCCACCCCCAAGCTGAACTGCATGCCTCTCTTCTATATTACCATGGCATACTGTGCATAGCTGTATCATTACACCTACTCTAGTATATTGTACTTATCAATTTATGTGTCTTCTTCACTAAATGTGAGTTCCTTAAAAGCAGAAACTGGGCTAGCTTGTTCTTATAGATTTAGTGCTTAGCACAGAGCTCAGTATATGCGTATCAAGAAGGAGAGATTTGTGGTAGTAATTATTACCCCAAAAATGTCCAAATCCTAATCCCTGAAATCTGTTGTGATGGTTAATTTTATGTATCAAATTGGAGAGTGTTTTCAAATTACACGCATCAACACAAATTGCCTTCCATAATGTGGGTGGGTCTCGTTCAATCAGTTGAAGGCCTGACTAGAACAAAAAGTCTAGCCTCCCTGAGCAAGAGAAAATTCTCCAGGGGACTGCCTTCAGAGTTTATCTGTACCATCTGCCCTCCTGAGTCTTGGACCTGCTGGCCCATAGTGCAGATTTTGGACCAGCCAGCCTCCATAATCACATGAGCCAACCCCTTACTCCTTATCATAAGGTCTATATCTGTATCTATCAATCTCCTGTTGGTTCTGTTTCCGTGGAGAAACTTGACTAATTGAATACATTACCTTATATGGCAAAAGGGAGTTTGCAAATGTGATTAAATTAAGGATCCTGAGATGGGATTATAGTTATCTGGGATTGTCCAGTAGGCTCAATGTTACCACAAGGGTCTTTTTAAGAGAGAAGCGGAAGTGTCAGAGTCAGAGAAGATGCAGTGACAGAAGCAGAAGTCCACAAACCAAGGATAGTCTTTAGAAGCTGGGGGATAAAAAAAACAAAACAAAAAAACAGTCCTTCCCTAGAGCTTCAGAAAAAACACAGCTCTGTCAACACCTTGATTTTAGCCCAGCGAGATCAATTTTGGACTTCTGAGCTCTATAGCTGTAAGATAATAAATTTTTGCTGTTTTAAATCAGTAAGTTTGTAGTAATCTGTTACAGCAACATAGGAAACTAATACAGTGGTAAAAATTGGGGGGAGGTGACAAAATGACAAGTTTTTAAGGCATTAACGTATTATAGTAATAAATAGCATTTAATCATTGCTTGCTATATTCTAGACATTTTTACACATTTGTTAGGTAGTTAGATAAGTGGGGGCACTGGGCAGATAGGTGGAGGAGAGGGAGGATGGTCCAGAAGATGGTGTTATACTTGCCTCCACTTTTTGCTGGCACTTCTTCTAAATGAGTGTCAGCAAAACAAAAACAAAAACAAAAACAAAAACAAAAACAAAAACAAAAACAAAAACAAAACCCAAACAGGTTAAAACTCGACAGCCACAACTGCTCCATAGCGAGAAGGACTTGACCGGACAGGACCCAGTGCTCACTGTAATATAACTAACATTGCGGTTTAGCAGCCCCCTCCACCCACGGGTTTTTTCTGAGTACCCTTACCACGGGTAAGGACATACACAAAGGGGCCAAAGTGACTGAGCATTCCAGGGGTAAGAGCCGTCAAACAAGCAAAAGACCACCTCTAAGGGAGGGTCTAAGAGAACGGGCAGAGACCACCGCTTTTCCTCCTCTGGGTCAGCCCACCTCCTGTTCTTGGAGGTGTACTTTTCCTTTTTTAAATAAATCCTTCAAAATCTTTCACTACACAATGTACTGTCTCTCAACTGTAATCTTATCTCTTGGGTATGACAAGAACTGGGGTCTTTTCCCATTTCTTTTTGGGGTAACACATTCAATCCTGATCCAATAACCAAACTAAGATCAAGATATTATTATTATACCTATTTACAGATAAGCAAATCAAAGTTCAGAAAGATTGAATAATTTTATAAAAGTACCATGCCAGTAAGTGATACAAATGTTTGGGAAATCAAGGCACATTTCTCTAAATCCCAGGGCTCCCATGACATCCATTTAGCCTCCCCCAATCTGCTTCAGCATCCCTAAAGGAACTTAAAGAGTGAAACTGAAGTGAAAACAGTGTGCTTATTTGCAAATGGAGTTTTGAGACAGGTTTCCTACCTTCTCACAGTGGAGGGATTGCTTTTCAAAAGTCTCTCCCATAGGAAATTTTGGAGCTGGCTCAACAGTCTGTCCACAGATTGAGTCCTGTATGTAGGCTCCATGGATTGAGACAAACTAAATACTGGAGACCTGCCTTGCCTTTTTTGTCTGCTTATTAATTCCTATCTTCTGAAAATTTTAGTGCAGTCAAGTTGACCCTAACCAGGACTCCCTCAGGCAATAAACCCATCTTTCAGGATGACTTTGCATATCCATAAGTGCATTCATTTCTTACAGATTTTATAAATTTACGATTAACTGAAACTATTTCCAAGTTAATGAGCTTTACCTCACCATTGCCCCAATATATTGCCTACATACTAATAATACAGTGAACATTTATGTCAGTACACATTTATTTAGAAAATCTTTTTAATGAGCAAAGACTTACAAAGTCCTTGCATTATAAACTACCAGTTGAAATAATTCATAAACTTTAGAAACTCTTCTAAAAATATAAATAAATGCAACCCCAGACTTATTTTGAAGTATCATGTCTTGGTATAGAAAAGCACTGGGAAATATTTAACACAATAATAGTGATTACTTTTCTATACTTAAGGATAAAATTGAGAGCTCTGTTTCCTTTCTTTGTTTAAGAGAAGTCAAACTTTTAAAAAAAATTTTAGAGACTATTAAAATTGTTTCATGGCTAACATATGAAAGAATTGACTGAATGTAATTATTTGTCTAATTGAAGGTTATTTTTTGGAACACGATCATTAGAAAAGACTTTTAATATGGATAGAACATTTCTAATATGAATAATTTAGAGTCTGTATAAACCACTGTGCATGGCTATGACTTCAAATTTTTTCACATTTTAAAAAAATTTGAAAATTAAATATTTGCCAGTCACACACAGAGTTTATTTAATGTACATACATAAAATACAGGTATTTTTATACATGTTAATTAATTTGCTCCAAAATCTTAAGTTAAATGATCAGGAAGATTGTAATTAAGCAAATTACCTTCTTACTATTTGCTGACTTCTAATCACAAATACAATTTACAGTAGTAAAGTTTTTGGAAGAAATTAATACAGTAGTGACTTCTTTGAAATGCCTGTTTGGAGTAAACTTTACATCAAAAACCCACAGGGTGTAAAACTTAAAAAAAAAAAAAAAAGCTGAAATCCTTTTGATGAGCTTTTCATTTTCTCTCTGCCAAACCAGCCTTTAAGCTTGATTCCTCCTTTCCCCTAATTTTGCATTTCCTTTTATGAAACCATTCACTGGGTTATTTTGTCATCCATTCCAGCCCCTGAGAGCTAAAGGATCTCTGTCTTGATTTATCTGTGTTTTCTTCAAAATTGGCACCTGGTATTTGACAGAGATGTTTTGCAGCTGTGTTTTAAGAGATACGCTGTAGTCAACTGCCCTGAACTGGCTCTGATTTGACCACAGGAACACCTGCGCAGATGGGACCTGGAGGTGTCTGAAAGTTACCTTTGCTTCATTACCATGCTAAGATCTCTGGCCACAGTAGGGCAGTGGGAAGGGACTTGTATCCTCTGCTAGGCACAATTCCTGACATGCACAAAGAGGCATGGAAGACTGCCCGTGCCCCAGCTGCCACTGGGACCTGTGCCCCTTTCCCAGAAACCTGATAGCTTTTCTGCCTCCTACCCTTTAAAATTGCCTTACTCCCCTCCTCTTGGGTAAAAGGTGTTTTTAGATTTTGAGCTCTCCCTTTTTCATTCATCGGTCAATGAATAACATTTCTGCTGTGCTATGTCGAGTCTGGCTTCTTTTGATTGGCATTTGCAACTCTGGGCAAAGGACTCACTGAGGGGTCAGTGACCGGCTGGGGATTAGAAACATTGTCAATTCCATATCCTTAGTATGTCCATCTGTGTGTCTCCATCTCTAGTGCAGCTTTCTTAGTTCTGGCCACCATCATTTCTTTGCTTGATTTACTGCTGCAGTCTTCAAAGGGTTTCTCAGTTTCTTTGCCTCTAACCTCCACAACCAACCTCCCATCCACAATCATCCTCTAAGATTTCGACAGACCAATTATTCTTTGTAAAATGAAAAGCTAATTGTGCCACTCTGCTGCTTAAATCCTTCAATAGCTTTTTGTTGTTCTCGAATAAATTTCAAACCTCAAAGGTTGGGACACGAAGTCTGATGCAATTTGGACTCTTTTTAGGTCTCCGCCTCTAAAGTAACTTAACAATAACAACTTGAAGGAGATAAACAAGGTCCTACTGTATAGCACAGGGAACTATATTCAATATCTTGTAATAACTTATAATAAAAAAGAATATGTATGCATATGTATGTATGACTGAATCAGTATGCTGTATACCAGGAACTAACACAATAATGTAAATCAACCATACTTTAACAAAAGATAAATAAATAAAAATTTTAAAAAGAACCTGAACGGCAAGGACTGTTGCTTGTTCCCCTTTCCCCTTAATCTTTGTATTCTCATTGCCAGCTTGGTGCCTGGAAGACAGTAGATGTTCAAATAATATTTGTCAAGGAGTTTCTGGCCCGATTCTGTGGTTTAAAAAATACGTTCTCAGTCTGTTGCAGCTTATATGAAGTAGACAACTTTCCTGAATTCTCCATCAGCTCTTTCTGACCCATCTTTATTCTTATTTCCCAAACCTTCATAGGCATTCACTTCCTCACACTATGGCACAACACTTTCTTGACTTACATAACTCAGTAACGCTAGACCATAGCCAGGGTCATTACTTCCCAGAGTACAGCATGGGGAAGCCCCTCCTCATCATCAACTGAAAACCAACTTTCTTAACGTTGCATGAGTAGCGCATATACAAAAAATGAGTCTATTTTATTTTAATCAATTTTGCTATTTAATTCAATTTTACTACTCTGATGTAAATAGATAGTATCTTAAGTATATTTGAAAAACCCCAGAAAGTTATTGTAACAGTTAGCTTCTGTATAAATAAACAAATAAATGCTATTAAGTCAGAGAGGTTTTTAAGTTTTAAGCCAAGCTTTCCTAGTGAATTTGGTTTTAGCTCTGAGCTACTTAGTTAACCATTCTGATGGTCCCCGAACCTCTCATCACTAACCATTCTCCTCTTCCTGCCTCTTTAAATAGTCCTATAAAAATATCAGTTATGGATCTGATAGTACTCAATTCAGCCATGAAACAAATTTCATTATTTAACATTGGGATTCACTGGATGAAAGGTATAATTAACATAATTTAAATGACGAGATAAGCATGTTAAAGCTTTAAAGAGAATAGAGATATTATATACTTAGCATCTTTGTATTATCACCAAATGGTTATTACCTTTTAAATAATTAATGTACTAATACATATTTCTATCTATCCATTCATCTGTTTTTTGTTGAAAATTTCTTCTTGAATCATTTAAAATTATTTCTTGAGAATCTACTATGTACCAGGTTCTGTTCAAAGCAGTGGGGATAAAGGGCCTGGAACATAGTAGGTGGGATCTCTACCCTGAGGGAATTTAGATTGAATGGATAGAGACAGACAGGAAACAAGTAAACGAAGTATGGAATAGTGTAGTTTCAGAAATTGCTAACTACTATAGAATAAATAAAATTTGGCAATGGGATAGAATGATAGTGGGAGAGAGGCCAACTTTAGCTGGGGTGATTTAGAAAAGTCCTCTCTAAGGAAATAAAGGCTCTCAATGATGAAATCTCAACAATAAGAAGGAGCTATGGGAAGATCTGGAGGAATAGTGGTCTACAGAGAGGTAAGAACAGGGGTCTGACATAGGAATAAACATGCATATTCTAGAAAAAGAAAAGATCAGTATGACATTTTATGTAATGAATCTGTGCCTGGGCAAGAGGTAACGATGACTTGAACTAGAGATTTAACACTGAAGAGATTAAGTGGTTGAATTTGGTATATATTCTGGAAGTCCACCCAAAAACACATGTGAGGGTATGAAGAAAAGAGAGGCACCAAGGTTTTTGACTTAAATACCTGAGTAGATGGTGGCACCACCTACTGAAATGGAGACTATCAAGAAGAGTTCTCTTTGGAATTTGTTATTTGTTGTATTTGGAATTTGAGAAATGTATAATATATTCAAGAAGAATTTTCAGGTAGGAGGTTGAATATATGAATATGGAACTCAAGAGAGGCCAGGAGTAGAGTTTTCATCAAACATTTCTCTGCTGTCAGCTATTTTGTTCTGTATCAACCTAAAGTTCATGAAAACCGTGACCACCTGCATCAATATGATAGAGCTGGAAAGCCGAAGAACTGAGACCACCTGTGTCAACATGACTTAGTAATTTGTTCCAGGAAACTTTGTCCAGAGAAGATAAAACCATACATCAATAAACAACTTCACTGTTTGATTTAGGAAATCACTGCAAATCAGTTTATCTGAGACAACAGTCTCCCTTATCAAACCAAGACTCACTTCAAGATTCTCACCTCACCATGTCCACCATCCCTAAAGTATTATTTCACAGACTTGCCAAGTCTCAATTTGTTCCCCACTTTGAAATACCTGCCATAATCCCCTTGAACCTATACCTCTCAAATCCCTTATAATCCTCCTCTGACTCATCGCTCTTGATTCTGTTAAGGCACTGTTCTCCCTGACCACAGTGACTTCAAATAAACTGGGTTTTGCTTTGTTAACAGTTTAATTACATTTTGGAGAGTTCAAGATTCTTTGCTATTTTTGCTCTCCTGTTTTTATAGTAAGTGTTAATCCTATAAGTAACTGTTTACTCACCTGCTTGAACTCACAATTAACAAAATGAGATTTTTGAAGTTGGGAGGACCTTAGGAAAAAAAAAATGGAGCCAGGGAAGTCTTCAATGGGAAATGATATTTGAATGAAGGCCTGAAAGAAGGCAGAAGGCATGCCCTACAGATGATGGGGCAAAGAGCCTCCAGGCAGGGAGATCAGGAGTGCAAAGACCTCTACATGAGACTGTGCTTAGTATGTTTAAAGAGGAACAAGGTGGCAGGAGTGGTCAGGAAGTGGAAGTGGGAGAGGAGGTCCAGATTCTGGTGGGGAATCAGGGGCAAATCATGTAGGGGCCTGAGAGCCACTCTAAAGGCTTTGGCTTTAGCTCTGAAAGAGATGGACAGTCATTGCAGTCATTTGAGCAAGAGAGTCATATGATCTGACTTGTGTCCTGTAGAGATTGTCCTGGCTGCTGTATTGAGAATAGACTGTAGGGAGCAAGCACAAAGATAAAGAGATTAGTTAGACATCCATAATCCAGGCAAGAGACAATGGCAGCTTGAAGCCAGGTGGTGGCAGTGGCAGTGGTGAGAAGGGGTGGGAGTCCTGTTACACTTTGAAAGTAGAGCCAACAAGATTTGTTGATGGGTTTATTACTGGAAAAAGGAAAATAAGAATTGCCTTGGTTCTTAGTCACCCCTAAAAAGAGAATTTTTGACTGAGAGACAGAAAGCATGACATAAGCAAGATTTTTATTAGTGATGTTAAAAAAAATATTGAAAGATAGTCCACCCCCAAGAACTGGGAGCGGGTCAATGCAAGAGAGGGAAGATGGTGCCGTGCCTTTGTTTTTCCTGTTTTTAGAGCCTGGTTTCATGATTGATTGATTGATTGATTGACAACTCAGGTTCCCTGTGCTCTGGCATGCCCATCCCCTTTTGGGCAGGTTCATTGGGTCAAGTTATACCAGCGCCCCCTCCCATATGCAGCTGCAGCACTTTGATTTTAACTGGCTTCTTTTATGGGCCCTTATTTAGAGGAAGTAAAAGTTTCTGGAGTCCCTTTTCCTTAATGCAGAGACATTGCCATTTTCTGAGTTGTTCCTTTCCCTTCCCTCTCCCCTTGCCCAGTGCTTATTTCTATCTAAACCACCTAACAGGTTGAATGTGGGTGAGGATAAAGGATGACTCTGGTTTTGACCTGAGCAATGAGAAAGGTGAAGCTTTCTTTTGCTAAAATGGCTTAATCTGTGGGAGGAATAGGTTTAGAAGGCAGTTGAAGAAGATGAGGAGCCCAATTTTGGACATGGTAATTTCAATGTGCCATTTAGATTTCCAAGGGGAGATATCAAAGAGGCAGTTAGACATGCAAATCTGGAGTTCAAGGGAGCAGCCTAGGCTGGATAGATAAGTGTAGGAGTCCTCAGTGAAGGGACTCTACATAAAGCCTTGGGATTAGATCAAATCACCTAATGCCACCTGAAAATTGGGTTTGCCTCTTCATGGGTGTTGAGCCAAAAGGCGCAACCAAGCCAAAGATCAGGAGAAGGAAGGAGTAAGTAAGGAGAACACCAGGGATGTTTCCCAAAACCGTGTGTCCCCAAACAGCAAAACTGGGGAAGTTCTAAGCATACTCATGAGGGGCTTGAGCAAAGGAGAATTCAGCACAGAACTGGGGCAAAGGCCAGCAGCATCCAAGATTTAGTTGATTGAAGCCTCAAGAGTCAGAGAAGGTTAACATCATCATCCCTTGGGTTCCAGTTGACCTGGTGGTTGAGTGCCCAAGTCCTTCAGGCTAATCTTAGTACTAAAACAGAACTGAGCTTACAACTAGTTTATTATCTTTGGTATTGTTACTTCTCTTCCCTGAAAACAGTCATTTGTCCTTTTATTCCCTTAAGATGATTACTACTGAGACCTGTTCAAGGGCAAGCATTGCGGCCAGGCTTAGATCACAAAATGGCTTAAGCCAAAAATGGTTTCTCTTATGCCAAGAAAGTCATGCCTGGTTCTCCTGTCCCCAGGGACCCCCTACCTTATCTGCTTACACTAAGAGTGAGCACATAGACAGAGAAGAAATCTGAGAACTGAGCTCCGGAGTACTTCATCTGAAAGAGGGCATTAAAACTGAGAGAGTTTAAAAACATTGCAAGATATTATGGGGAAAGACCACATTACTTTGCCAAAGGTATAAAGCTTCAGGGCTGATACCTGCATAGCTGGGGCAGTTTTCCCTGCCAGGAAGAGGTACTTCTAAAAGCACAGAAACCGGGACCATTATGGCTACATAGACATCTGCACTGTTTTATTCCAGCTTCTTCCTCCACGATTTAAAAAAGAAGAAAGAAAGAATTCATGTAAAATACTGAAAGCATGGTCAGAAACATCTGTGGCTGGAACAGATTTGGTTGCATAAATAAGGCCATGAGACAGTCTTTGTCTTTCCCACAGGTAAATATCATCAGACTTACCACATTATCAATGCAGCAGATTGAAGCACGATGAGACTAAAAAGTGTTCACTCTGCATAATCTTTTTTTAGAATGGTTTCAGGATAGGGTTGATGAGTGCAAGATATGTATATGTATATTTTTTTTCTTTTTGTTGTGGGGTGAGGTGCAGAAGAAAGATTTACATGGGTAATTACAAAGTGAGAAAGTAGAACTAGAAAATATAGACTTCATCTGTTGAAAGTTTATCTAAGTGTTAAGAATAATTTTCAAAAAAAAGGCAAAATCAAGACTCTCTAATAGATACAAAGTGAAGGCATGTCCAAGATTATTTAAAATAGATAAATAACAAGGACCTACTGGTTAGCACAGGAAACTATATTCAATTTCTTATAATGAGCTGCAATGGAAAAGAATCTGAAAAAAATATATATGTAAAAAATTATTTTGAAGTCAGAGAACCACAAATTTATGAAGAGTAAAAGAATATTGAAGAGAATTTAACAAGTGATTGAAAAACTGACTTTTTCCATAGGGATGGGAAGGTTGGGGAGGTTGGGTAGTTGGGAAGAGAGGGGTTGTCTGCTCACCAGAGAGAAGTTATTTGTACATCTATAGACAAGAATTAGTCACACGGCAAGGTTATAGAGAGCCTGGGAAGCCAAGTCAAGAAACTCCATCAGGATTCACCTGAAGTACTCATAAATTTGAATGTTTCCCCCCGAGGCTGAGGGATAGGAAGGCAGGAGAGTACAGATATAGGCAAGCAGTGGTTTTGGAAAATATGTAGTTGACATATGGTGGCCTCAGTCTTATTGAAATCGTGACATCACTGTTATTAAAAGTCATAAATCATCTAGAAGGCAGAGAATTTGGTATAAAACAGCAATTGAACTCTACTTTTAACACTGAGTTTCCTGGTAGCAAAGGCAAACATGGAAAGGTGGTAATTATGTAATTCTGATTGGCACACAAAAAGAAGAATATAAGTTTTTCTGCAAAGATGGGTTTGACTGCTGAGAATAAGGAGGTTGTGAGCTATGTGAGGAAAGAGGGGGAAGGATGGAATTCCCTAAGCAGAATGGGAGATGGAATTCACTACGGACAAGTAAAATAATTTTTAAGCTATGCTGTGGGACTGCAGGGGTTAAAGACATATGTGCATTTGGAGTAAATTTGGAATATAAATCAATTCCTCCAAGAAACCTTCCCTGGTAATTACAGGCTGGGCTAAGGTGTCCTCTAAGCCCTTGCAGCATCTGGATCTGCCTCTTTGTGGCAGTTAGGACGTCATTTTACTCTTTCTTCTGTTTCTCCCCACAGAGCTCCAGGAAAGCAACAACTCTACCTTCATATTTCCAGGGCCTAGTACAGTTGCCTGACACGGGTGAAGCTCAGGGAAATTGAAGGCATCAGGAAAGAATGAGTGAAGATGTCTTAGCCCATCACTAGGGCTGCTAGAAAAGAATGCCACAGACTGGGTAGCTTATAAACTACAGAAAGTCTATTCCACAGTTCTAGAGGCTGGAAGTCCAAGATCAAGGCGCTGGCTGATGTGGTGTCTGGTGAGGGCCCGCTGCCTGGTTCACAGACGGCCATCTTCCCTCTGCATCCTCACGTGGGGAAAGGGGCAAGGGAGCTGGCTGAGGTCTCTTTCTCAAGAGCTCTGATTGCATTCATGGAGGCTCTGCCCTTCCTGACCTAATCACATCCCAAAGGCCCCACCTCCTAATACTTCACATTGGAGGTTAGTTTTCAACATACGAATTTGGGGGGACCACGAACATTCGGTTTATAGAAGATGTGCACACAGACCGTTCAGTCGGGTATGCAGGGTAGGGAATGGTTCTGCCGGGAGCGTGAGCCCGGAAGAGGCCAGCATGCACTCTGTCAGCACTCTTGCCTTTCTCATCTTGCCTTGGACTCAGTGATAACAGAAACCAGATGCCTTCTCACAGAAAGATGCGTGGGGAAGCAGTTACAGTGAGAGCAGGACTTGGACATGGTTTGTGGCGTGTTCCAACCTGCTGCTTGATGCTTTACAATCTACAGTTAAAGATTAAATTCAATCCCTTAAATTTATTTTTTTGTTGTTTTCTCTCCTTTCCTGACTATCAAAATAATATGTTTTTATTGTATGTAGGTAACTAACAAAATAAGGATAAATACAAAGAAAAAAATAAATTTCCAACCACTCAGGCGTAAGTACTGTTAACAGTTTCCTGTATTTTTTACATTCATTTTTCTGTGTATTATACGTAGGGGGAAATAATATATATATTATTATATATTGATTGTTTTGCTTTTTAAACTTATAATTATACTCCAAAATGTTCTAGTGACATTAAACCATCTCTTCCAAAATGAGTTTTAATGGACATATAATATTTATCTTAATTTTTCTTCTATTATTGAGCATTTAGGAGGTTTACAGTTCTTCTTCAAAGTGTTACTTTGATAAACGTCCTTGTTCAAAAATACCTGGGACCATACCTTGATTATTTTCTTTGAACAGATTCCTATAAGTGGAATTATTGAAATCAAGGATACGAACTTTTCAAGAACTCTCTTAAGCCAAGTAGCTCTCAAAAAGATTGTTTCAATTTATACTTCCATCAGAATGTTTAAGAATGCCTATTGCCCTGCACCCTAAAAAGTATTAACAATTAAATATTATTTATGGAAGACACTAAAGTCACCACAGAGCATCAAAACAGTGTAGCTCTTCAAAAAGTGTTATTTTGACTAATCTGCCTTTGTGATGAGAGAAGACAATAGTGAAGTTTTCAGTCTAAATATAAATGGGCTATACCAGGACAGTGTTACATGATCCAATTTAAATTCAGACCAAAAAATTCTATCTTATCTTTATAAAACTCTTAGCTTTTAGAAAATTTAGATACAGAAGAAAATAGTCAGTTTAAATCATATTTAAAAGAAAATGTCTTTCAACAGACACTTGAACAAAAATTTTTTAAAAATATGTACCATCTCCAATAGGAAGCCTGTGTGTTCAGGAAACAAATTTGTGCAAATTAATTTCATGTGCAATCACAGAATAACTGTTTCATGTTATTACGCTTTAACATGGGGGGAAGAAAAGAAGAGTTCTTATTTCCCTTTGGTAATATTATTACCTGTACCAGGTTCTTTACCTATATTATCTCTAACACTCACAAACCTTGGCAGGGAAGACTGATTTTTGTCTTGATTTATGGGTAAGGAATCAGGCTGAGAGGTAAGAAACTTATAGTTAAGTAGTTGTCTGAATCCAGAGGTGGAATCATTCCACCAGGCTCCGGTGGCTCCCTGAGAGATACCAAAATGTTTCATGTGAGAGAAAATGATGGAGACCCTGACCTCAGGCTGGGGACAAAAGGGGCTGATGGTACAGAACCATCAACCTTCCTTTCTGGTGACCTGAATTGGAAAAGTGAGTAAGTGAACATTTCTTGCTATTTCTAAATTTAAATTAATATGTTATAAAATTAGCATTGGATGGCTTTTGTTTCTTTTCTTTTCTTTTCTTTCAGGAGTTACTGGGGATAGAATCCAGGACTTTGTACACGCTAAGCACGAGCTCTACCACTATGTTATTACCTTCCCCTGCTTTTACAGTTCCTTAAACTGTAAGGAAAGAACAGAAAAGGAAAAAGAGAAAGAAGTGGAAAAAAAAAAAAAGAAAAAATGTGAATAAAGAGTTAAAACCAGCCCTTGTAGGATTGAAAAATACCCCAAACCTAGAGAATGCCCAGGTGCTGAGTAGGGAGAGGGTAATTTTGAGGGTATTTCCATATATCTGGAGACTGGGAAGCAGAAGAATGAGTGGTTTTAGAACCAGGCAGAGCGGGGGAGTTAGTTGGATGGTCACAGGCCGGGCACTGAGCCATCTCTCTTTTTCTGCTTTGCCACCTGGTCCCACCACAGGGATGCATGCACCTGCCTCACAGGCGGGCAGTCGTGTTTGTGAGTCAGGATGTTCCTCTCTTTGACAGGCAAATGCAAATGCATTTTTCTCCCTTTTTGTTTTCAACCTTCATGCAGTACCCGTCTCACACCCCTTTTCTTTCTTCAGACTGAGTCCCTGAGTACTTGATTGGAGGCAAGCTATGCTGCGGAGGCAGCGTGGTGTCCTGTTTAAAGCAAATGCTCCTACATCAGGCTTCCACTCCTGTGTGAGCCTGGACAAGACACTGAGTCACTCTTTGCATTGAGCCTCCCCATCTGTCAAGTGGGGATCCATTCAAAAAATACCTATGAAGCACCTGCTGTGTGCCAAGACGTGTTCCACCCTCTGGTGGGGGGGGGGGTGTAGAACAATTAACAGAACAGAGAGCTACTTTGCAATGAGGCACACATGAGCCAAATATACACTATAATGATAGATATTAAGTAAAATCAAGAAAAATAAAGGAAGATAAAGGGACAGGAGTGATAGGGAGTGATATTTTAGATAGGAAGTCCGAGCAGACCTCACTGAAGAAGTGGTACTTAAATATGGACACGGGAAAAAAAAAACGAAAACAGCGAACGAGACATGCCATAGATCTAGGGGAATAAGAACAGCAGGTGAAACACTGTAAGTACGGGGGAGGGTATAGCTCAAGTGGTAGAGCGCATTAGCATGCGCGAGGTCCTGGGTTCAATCCCCAGAACCTCCTCTAAAAAAATGAACCTAATTACCTCACCCCAAAAATTAAGACTCAGTAACAGGATAAATTAACACTAAATTAATACAGTAAAAGAGGAAAAAAGTCCAAAACACTGTAAGCAGAGGTACGCTTAGTGTGTTCAAAGAAGAGCACAGTGCAAAAGTGCACTGTGGCCTCAGCAGAGTCTGTGAGAGAAAGTAGCTAAGGGCCTGATCATCCCAGGCTTGTAGGTTTGTTAAGGACTTTAGCTTGATGCTAAGTGTGATCAGAAGTGTATCAGTGACAGGAAACACAAAAGACTCTTATTATTTAATTAGGAAGAGATTTGGGTACTTTTCAAACCACTGAAAAGGCTACAGGAATGAGACTCAGAATATCACCACCAAACCAGCCTGCCAGAGAAGCTGCTACCTCTGCCACAGTCAGGAAGATGGGCAATTGAGAGGTTGCAAATGAAACGGTGATGGTTTCAGGAATAGATGCCATGGCTGTGACCCAGGGAACAGGAAGCCCTGGTTGCTGCCACCACAACCATCTCTGAACACCCACATCAACCCAGGCATGGTCTCTGTGACCACACTTGCCTGCTGCAAAGTCAGAGCAGCCAGAACGTGGCCTCCACCCCACTTCTACCCGCCTCATCGCTCATATGTACCCATCTAAGGAACGCAATTTGTAATCTTCCAGTCGGTGAAGGATGAGAAAGCACATTAGAAGACTGGAAATGGATGCTGGAGGCCAGGAAGAGAGTAAAGAGCAAGGAAGAGGTGAGATACGATTTGGTTTACATTTTAGCAGGAGTATCCTCACTGCTATGTGAAAAATATACTCTAGTGGGTCAATAAGAAGAAGCACTCACTGTTAGAGGGTTACAGGAACAGTTTAGGTAAGAAGAGAGAGAGCCTTAGACTAGAGTGGTGACCTGAAAAAACTAAGAAAGAGGGAAATTATATCAGAGCTGCTGATAAGTATTAGGTATAATAAAAGTAAGGAATTTAAGATGTCTTCAGATTTTTGACCTAAACACCTGGATCATACCAGTGATGCATACAGAGAACACTGGGAAACATATGGATTATGGGGAGGAAACAGTCCCATTTATCTCAAGCAATAAAGAATACCCCAGAGTTCTTCAGCAGCACCTGGCACACAGTAAATATTCAGTTGGACTAGCTATTCTTTTAAATTAAAATAACATATTTGTCTAACTCCTTGAAGTTGAGGTCACCAGGTTTGAAATTGGGTATTTCTGAATGGTAGTCATGTCTTCCAGGTAGAAAGAGACAGCAAGACACCCAAAATCTGGTATTCTGAACCTACTTACCAAAGCCATAGCAACCACTCTTAGAGTGCAAAATCATTCAATATTCTTTCCTAGAGCTGTGGACCTAAGTTCCAATGGGACCTGGCACTTAGGCCTCCAACTCTCAATGGGAATTGTTAGGGAATTTACAGCCATATTTTTAAACTACCCCAAAGAAGAAAGACCCAAGAATAGTTAAGACATTCCTGAAGAAAAGAATAATAAGCTGGGGAAATTTTTATTATCAGTTATCAAGATAATTACAGAACCATTGATTAAGACCATGTGATATTGGTATGGGAATGGACAACCAACGGAATGAATAAAATGAAGAACCTAGAAGTAGACACACTCGTGTGTGTAAGTTCTTGACATATTACAAGGGTGGTATCATGGTTCAGGGAGAAATGGACAAAATCTTCAATTGAGCGGTACTGAAACAATCGGTAATCCAAATGGAAAAAATGCTATTGGATCACACCACATACATGAGTCAATTATAGATTAAAAAGTTTGAGGGTGAAGGGCACAATCTTAGAGTGTTTAAAGCATTGAAATAAAAATATTCTGATAGCATCTCAGTCCCTGTCTCTTCAAGACCCAACTGCATTTCTGTCCTTAAATTTTCATGAGTTATCCCTACATTCTTATAATAAACCCCACCACCTTTTCTAGTTTTACTACAGCTGGCTAGACATGGTTTCTGCCATGTACGCAAGGTGCTTAAGGTAAGCTGGCAGAAAAGAAAAGCCATTTATCCAGCGCTTACTCCATGGCCTGCATCATCTGAGTGCCTTATGTGTATTAACTCATTTAATTCTCACAAATAACCCCATGAGATAGTCACTGATTATCCTCATCTTACAGATGGACATACAGAGGCAAGAGAAATTAAGGAACTTGCTCACATCACAAGGTTAGTAAGTAGCAGAGCTAGGATTTTAATCTGGAACTTCCGGCTCCAGATTCCAACAAAGGAACTGGAATTTGAACTCAGGCTTTCTGGCTCCATATTCTTAACCTCCATGCTGTGCTGTGAAGGCCAGACTATCGCAACAACTTTCTTTGCTTGATTGTTTTATTTGTGACCAGGCCAACCCCAGCTCCTGAGGTCCTGCAGAGCCTCCCAGAGGGACCCTCTTCTGCATGGACTTGGCAAAGGGAGTTCTGGGGCTAGACCTCACCTCTGTTGTGCACACATTTGAGCTGATAAGTTGCAGCACTAAACCCAGAAGAGAGACCATCGCTCCCTGTCGCCTTCTCTGCCCCAAGCACCCACAGTATAGTTCACTGCAGAGGGCGGGGAGACACAATTTGCTTCCTGTCTGTGTCCAGTCTCTCCCACTGCCAGAGGGACAGATGGCTTGAGGTGTCTGGAAGTCACAATTAAGTGCCCTCAGGAACATCTGGTTCAAGGAAATCACTATTGGTTGAGTTTCTGCTAAGTCCGGCACTCTGCTAGGTGTGGCACACTTGTACCCTCTGGATTTTGCAGATCCTATAAAATCAAGACTCTTTTCATCTATCTGCTTCAGAAGCCCTGTTTTTTTAAGGGGCCCCCTCACAGTCTTCACTTGTTATCGTGTACCCTGCAGTCGGTTTGGGCCGTCCTAAGAAACTGTTGCTAAGAGACTTACTCGAAGCCCAGCTAAGACATTTTTTGGTTTTGTTTTGCTTTGTTTCTAAGTGAGATATTTGGAGTTTTTGAATCTAGTAAAAATTCTGAATATGAACAATAGTTTCTAAAAATTGTTTGGAATTTCACAATTTTTTGGCGAGGGTTGAGAGGCGTCAGTGAAAGTCTCTCTGATTTACCACAACTAGAAAGGACCTCCTGCTTCTCTGGCTCCTCCAGCACGTAAACACGTGAAACATGTTGATGCTCTTTTATTAAGGAAATAGCTGTGCACTCCTCTCACCTCCCTACCAGACCTAATGCTGTGGTAACATTTGTTCCACCTGAGTATATTCTCCAAAAGTGGCTCCTTTCCAACAAAACTGGAAAGGTTAAATGTCGTTATGACTAAAGGGATCCTCTCTGTGTCTTTCTTGCTCCCACACGCTTATCGCAAGACCTTGGCCACAAGGGGCCATCCTGTGAAGTAGGTCATCACAGCTTTAGAGCAGATGTGTCAAGAAATTAGTTACCAGATGCAATTGCACAGCCTAGGATGTTTAATCCCTGCACCTGGCTACTTTAAAGTTTAAAAAAAGGGGTGTTAAGGGGGAAAAAAATGAAAAACTTAGAAATAAAGCAAAGAAAAGGCAGCATGTCTTTTCAATGTTAAACATTTTAACAGGGCCACTCAAGGATTACTTAACTATCGAAGGGAATATACCTTTGTTTGACTCACCACCTGGCATTGATTAAAATCACAGATTCCATGAAGTTGCATCTTAACTTGCAGACAATTTTCCTCAGGAAGAGAGGAAAGCACTAAGACAGAAGGATGATAAACCTCTGGGTTTACTTGCCCTGGGGGAGGTGGGGGAGGGAGGAAGGCAGAAGGTGTCAGAAGGTGAAGCAGATACTGCACTTGTGTCTCCTGAGCACATTCTCCCAAAATGAATTATTTCCACCAGCAACTAGAGTGCCAAAAATCACTTTTTAGACTATGATAAAAATTGTTGGAAGAAGCAGAGTCAACATAAGGGGAAAAAAAGAGTCCAAGGGAGAAGCCTTCTTTATTATGCTCACCCCTCCCCCCAGCCCCAAGTGTCTGCAATTCCTGCTCCCTCTGATGATGGACCTTTAGTAGTAAGCCTCTGCCTACTCGTGGGTAAAAAAGGAAAGCGTATATGAAAGAACTGACACCACAAAAGAAATGTTCACCAGCTTAAGCCAAAAAAACGACCAAGGTATCAAATCCACCAAAAAAAAAAAAAAAAAAAATCAAACAGCATTTCAAAGGCATTGTTTAATTGCACTTAAGTGAATGAAAGGATGGAAATCAAACCTGGGCAGAAAAACCTCTGTCTACAAAGGAATGCCCTTGGTATCACTGAATTCAACACCCAGGTGATAAAATTTCCAACCAGTAAACATTTTTCTATACGGGAAGCAGTTCTAATTCTATTTGAGGAATATAGATCATTGATGAATTTCAGAGACCATTATCTCTTCTGCCTGTTTAAAAGATTCAGATTCCCCCATCTGGTAAAGCATCCAGGACAGTCCCATGTAATCCTCAAGGATGAGGGAGTGAGGCGGGGAAGCAGAGCTTCAGAACAGGTAAAATTGCTTTTATTCTTTGTTGCCATGAAGGGAATTATGTATTCAGCTCCAAATGCTGAATCCCCTAATACAATGCTGTTCTTCCTCACCAGGAATAAGACAGACGATTTAAAAAATTATTTACTTCCTTTCCAGCTAAGGGTCCCTGTTGGCTTGATCAGCTAAGTGAACCATGGACTGTCTCCTTGGAAAGAATGTGTGGCAGAAGTGTTAGTGGTTAAATGCCCTCAGACGCTGGGCTCTGAGAGCTCACAGCTGATTGCACCGTCACTGTCTGCAGTTGACTGCAGGCAACTGCTGCCATTCAGCACAATGCTAATGGGCTGCCCTTGGGAGTTAGAGTTGATGCTCTCCGGATAACTCACTTCTCAAATCTCCTAAGAAAGGGAAGTAATTTTTATTTGCCAGCATGAATTATGCCACCAGCGAAAGTCATGAATCTATGTTGTTTAACCAATGCAGATTACTCAAAATTCTGCATCATTCAGATTAGTATCAGGGATAACAGAGCAGGCTGCTGTCTTGAGCTGGATACCTGCAGCTTTGGCTACAAAGACAACACGTCATCATCTCAGTGGAGAGCCACCTAAATCAGCACCACTTACCCCAAAGGGTCGATTAGCATAAAAAAAGGATTTTGAAATCTGCTTGCTTCATGCCTCCTTGGCCTTCATGGGCTAACCTAAATCAATTGTTCCTCTTTTTGCGCCTCGACACTCCCTTTCAATGGTGTAACTTTTGTTCCCTTTTTTTCTCTCCTTACCTAATATGAGAGAGTTTCTATTTCCCTTTCTTGTCCGATAGGAACTCTTCACATATCACATTCTTCTCTTTTGCCAAATGGCTTTTACACACCACACACACATACACACCACACACACACACTCTTTCCTTTCATTAGAATGGCAAAGGGGTTGTCCACAGGGAAGGAAACCAGATTATGGAAAAGTGAGAACACATCAGGAGGTAGTTCTTAAATCTTTACTGTCCTGAGAAGTGTTCCTCTTCTGGACAACTGTTCTGTGCTCAAAGAGCAATGTGTTGGGCTTCGGGGTTTCCGATGAAACTTATTACTTACAGCTAGGTTAGCAGGGAGGAGTTGTGGCTCAGAGGTAATGTCAGGAAATGAGGAGTGTAATATAGTATGCGCATCCTCATTCCTTTACTTGCTGTTGGAATGTGTCCCCCTTTGAAGCCAAATGGAACGCAGAACATTTCAGGGCTCTGGGGGTGAGCCACACGGGTGGGGCTTCAAGAATCTGCAAGAGTAAAGGAGGAGCCCTCTGGAGAGGAGCACCTACCTGAGAAAAACAGACATCAAAACTGTAGGAGGGGAGGGGCAATTTTGAGTATTAGGAGGTGTCTTCAGCTCAGATTTGCTGTCAGATCGGGCCCTGCAGACTCACATTCCACACAGGGTGTGGGGATGGCTAGTACAGAGAAACTGTGGGTGGAAACAGTTGGTTCACAAAAACATGGTAAGACAGTGGCACTGTATTGGTAAGCTTCTAAAAGAAGAAAGAGAAAACTCCACACACTGCTGGCACAGTCAGGGCTTCCCTGTACTGGAAGCATTAAGTGCAAGGAGTCAGGACCGCCCAGCAGGTACAGCCAGTGGAAGTGACAGCCGTGCCTCGCAGACCAGTTCTACCGAGAGAAGGAGGCTGACGTGCTCAGTGGCAAAGGGTTGGGGTGAGAGAATGGGAGCAAAATGACCTTCATTGTAGATTAACTGACTGCTTCAATATTGAAGATCTCTTTCCATCTCTTATGTGGAAAAATAGACATGAAATAATTTTCATTTATATGGTTGAAAGTTCATAATTTTATTTTTTATATATTCAATTCGGGGAATGATGTGTGTATTTTAATGCAACTAATATCTTGAAGCTCTTATTAAGCAATAAATTTGGATCATCAGGCAATTATCATATCTTCTTAGATTGAGCCCTTCCTTGATTATTATGTAATGTCCTTCTTTGTCTCTTGTTATAGTCTGTTTCGTTTTAAAAAGTCTACTTTGTCTGATAGAAGTATTGCCACCTTGGCTTTCTTTTCATTTCCATTTGCATGGAATACCTTTTCCATTCCCTCACTTTTCATCTCTGTGTGTTTTTAGATTTGAAGTAATTCTCTCGTAGGCGGCATA
Organism: Camelus ferus; assembly: GCF_009834535.1. Taxonomy (NCBI): domain Eukaryota; kingdom Metazoa; phylum Chordata; class Mammalia; order Artiodactyla; family Camelidae; genus Camelus; species Camelus ferus. The sequence goes on from NC_045707.1 coordinate 60,618,708, forward strand.
TATATTGGTTTTGGCTTTGTATCCATTCAGCCACTGTGTCTTTTGATGGGACATTTAGTCCATTTACATTTAGTTCTATTGATAGGTATGAACTTATTGCCATTTTATTTATTGTTTTCTACTTTTTCTGTAGTTATTTTTGTTCCCTTCTTCTTCTTTTGGTCTGTTCCCTTGTGATTTGATATACTTGATTATTTTAAGTTGCTGATCACTTAAGTTTGAATACATTAAACAACTCTGCATTTTTCACTCCACCACACCAATGACATATTTTGCATCCTTTTGTTTTGTGTATTCTCTACTACTTATTGCATATATAGATGATTTTATTTCTTTCGTCTTTTAACTTTCCTACTAACTTTAGATGTAGTTGATCTACTACCTTTACTGTATATTTGCCTTTACCAATGAAGATTTTTCTTTTCATAATTTTCATATTTCTAATTCTGGCCTTTCCTTTTCTGCTTAGAACATTTACTTTTCTTCTGGGGCTTTATCTATTTCCTTTGTTTGGAACATATTCCTCTGTTGCCTCATTATGCCTAATTCCCTGTTTTTATTTCTGTGTATGTGGTAGTTAGTTATGTTTCCCAGTCTTAAAGAACTGGCCTTTTGTAGTAAACATCCTATACATACTGGCAGCACACTCCTCTCTAGTCAGCAGAAGTATACGCATAAGACCTGGGGGGGCCCGCTGCATGGGGGGGTTGCAGTGTCTCAGCTACTGTGGGCTGTCTGAGAGATGCATCTGTCTGCCTCCTGGTACAGTTGGTTGCTGGGCCCTGCCTGGTGGGTGGGGCTGGGTCCCGAGGTGGCTGCCTGCAGAACTGCACGGGTCCCAGGGCTAATGCTGGCCTACTGATGAGCAGAGCTGTGTCCTGGGGTGGCTGGTTGTGAGCCTGTGAGTCACAGTCTAGTGTCAGCATGCTGGTGGGTGAGGCCAGTTCCTGACACATCTGGCTATAGGGTCCAAAGTGCCCAAAAGCTGGTTTTGGCCCTCTGGTGAGTGGGGCTATATTCCAGAGTGGCTCTCTGTGTGGCCCAGCGTGTCTCAGAGCTGGTGTCAGGTGGCTGCTGGGTGGAGCCGGCACTCAGGAAGTCACCCTGAGGACATACGCTGCTGACAGCCATTCGGGGGAGCTTGTTCTACAGGAGGACATAGCTTCTGGAAAGCACCATTCTGGGACCCTCCCTCTAGCTTATCAGCACCAGGAACCGGCCCTGCCCACCAGTCTATCAGCACCAGTACTAGGATGCCTCAGGCCAAGCAGTTAGCCAGGTGGGGTGGCTGGCTTAGGACTCCCCGAACCCCCAGCCACTCTGGACCTTGCCCACAGAGAGCCCAGGACCTGGCCCTACCCACCGGTGCACCAGAACTAGCCCTGGGACCCCTGAGCCCACTCAGCCAGCTGTCAGTTCCCTCCCCACACACCAGTGGGCCAACATAGCCTTAGGACCACTCCAGCCCCAAAGCTGGCAGTGTCAGAATCCGGCCTACCCACCAGCAGGATGACACCAGCACTGGGACCCTCTGGGCCCTGGCCCCACTCACCAGCAGGCTAATGCCAGCCCTAGGACCATCACATTCTCGTAGCCTGCGGTGTCAGAACCCAGCCACACACCAGCAGGCTGGCATCAGGCTTGGGACCTCCTGGGCCCCTGCCTGCCCACCAGTGGTCTGACCCCAGCTCTAGGAACCCCAGGGCCCTGCACTCAGGGCCACTACTACTTCTGCCCTGGGTTTCAGATTGTGTGAGATTTTTGTGCACACCCTTTAAAAGTGGAGTCTTTATTTCCTACAGCCTTCTAGTCCTCCCAAATGTAAGCATCACTGGCCTTTAAATTCAAACATTCTGTGGGTTCATTTCCTGGTGCAGGACCCCCAGGCTGGGGAGCCCAATGTGGGGCTCACACCCCTCACTCCTTGGGGAGAAACTCTGCACCTGTAATAAAGAGTTGCTCTGTGAATAGCTGTGCTTTTGATTTGCCCATGGGAGGAGGTGAGCTCAGGGTCTTCCTACTCAGCCGTCTTGGCCACTCCTCTAGCTTGTTTCAAATATCTTTTTCAAATCTGTGATCTGTATATGAACTTTGCCTATTACATCTTTTGATAAAAAGAATTTCTTAATTTGAATGTCTTTTCCATACAAGACTTTCTTATTTTAGTTTGTGTTTCTGGGTGTTAGTTTAAGGAGTTCTTTTATACCCCAACTCTAGACAAATAATCTATGTGTTTCTCTTTCCTCTTCCATTAGCTTTCTAGATTTACTCTTTCCATTTAAGACTTTAATCAAACTGAATCTCATTATATAAACATGCATGCTCAGTGAGGGCAATGGCACTCCCAAGAAAGGGAAATTGGTTCTTAGGGGAGGAAAAAAACCCTGGACATTACAATCATTTATGGCTCTTGAAGGGTCATAAACAGATATATTCATGTTATTAAAATTTTATTGGGAAAGGAGGAAAATTAGGAAAAAATATATATAATGTAAAGATTTCTTCTGAGGGTAGTAATGAAAAAAGTAGTTGAGAAACACTGGTATAAGCTTTACTCAGCATTACTTTTCTCTATAAAATGACATTTCCCTAATACCATGTATTAAACACTTTATCAATTCTTTCTCTACATGTACATATCAGCTGTCTGATACCTGGCACTCAGGTGCCCCCTTTCAGCACTCTTTTTCAAAATTACTTTAATTATTCATAACGTATCTAGTCTCCTAATACATGCTGGAATAAGTATGTTTAGTTCATTTTTAAAGTCCCACTGAATTTTTCATTGGGATTAAATTTATTAATTTTGGAGAACTGACATCTTTTTGCCATCCATTCCATGAGCATGGTACGTGTAGCACTCCATTTATTTAGGCCTTTATACCCCTAAAACTGTTCTCCATAGAGATTGTGTGTATTGTTTATTTGTTTAAATTCAGTTTATAGTTTTGATTGCTATTACGAATGGCATTATAGAATCTGTTATATTTTTAGTTGACTATGGCTGATGCAGAGGAACACTTGATTTTTATGAGTGAAGTTGTTGTATCTGGTATTCTTGCTTAACTCTCGTATTAGCCCTCTTACTTTCTGTTGATTCAGTTGGAATTATCTCATCCAGAAAGAAGGAAAGAAAGAAAGAAACAAACAAAAGAAAGAAATAAATAAAGAGAGAGAAAGAAAGAAAAGAAAGAGAAAGAAAGAGAGAGAAAGATAAGGAAGAGAAAGAGAAAGAAAGAGTGAGGGAAGGAAAGGATAAAAAAGGAAAGGAAATTATGTACTTTCTCTGAAACAGATAAGGAGAAACCAATAATCCAGTGACCTATGTATAGCAAGAAGAACAGTGAAGAGGCCACCTGTGGATCACACTATAATAATCAGCTGGTTTAGTTCTACTGGCAGAGGTAATTACTGTTGGCTTCCTAATTCATATGCTTGGTCTTTTTCGCCATATGATTAAGAATTTCAGGAATGTATTATGTTACAAAAAGGTAGAACCACCTGTACTGCTTTACCTCAGCAAGCTGCACAGTAATCAACATTCTCTGGCTTTCTCTGAATAGTCATAATTCATGACCTCTGAACATTCTCACCAGTAGTCACAATGAGAAGAAAATTAAAGCTCATGTATTAGAGGAGGAAAACAAAAATCTCTTGAGTAGTTTCCTAAATGACCGCCTATCGAGAGTGGCTAAGTCAAAGTAACCATTTTTGCCTGATGATCCAAATTTATTGCTTAATAAGAGCTTCAGGATATTAGTGGCATCAAAATATACACACCATTCCCTGAATTGAACATGTACAAAATTAAAGTATGCTCCATCATAATGAACTTGCACAAGGTCTCCATGCAAACACCTGACTATAGAAGCTGGAAATTTCCCAAAATATCCACAAGAAATCTAGATGTCTTTGGAAACAAGTTCCTGAAAATGATCAAATCAATTGAATGGAAAATTTCTTTACCACCTAAAAAGTCTAAGAAATTACTTGGCCAATGAGTAATTTCTACTGGAATAAAAGTATAGCACTTGGTGACATTTAAGCATAATACTTTAAATACCATCAAATAGATATCTAAATAAAACTTTTTGTAAGCTAAATGGAACTTAGAGGTAAGGCATATAGAAGAAACACTGAGCAGCTTTATTAGAGAATAGACTATATCCATTACGTGGGGCAGATGGAAGGACAACTTCGTAATAATGAGATAATCTTAGCTGCCGTTAGTAATGAAGGCAGGATTCAAAGTAAAATATAATGGCTTAGCAAGGAGGGAGAAAATCATAACAAAAACATCTTTATGAAGACTATCCTGTATAATTATATTTTTAAAAATATAAGAACATGAGGTTTAAGGAAAATGTTTTCAAGCAAAACAATAGAGCAGTGATTTAATGTAGGTTATCGTTAAAGACAGCAGAGCTGCCAATAATATTGTTAATTCACTGTACTTTGTACATATCTTTATGAAAACACAAATTCACTGTAGGTCTTAATTATGAGCAACTGGCAGTCAGGAATGTTCTCTTACTTTCCTGTTTTGTTTTAAGTCTCCTGCACCCGCTAGTGCATAGTGCATAGGTATGTAGCAGGTATTCAGTCTTGGAAATGCTTTGTTTTAAAGTTATGTAACTATGGAAGACTTTGCACTACTTCTAGATGTATTCATTATCATTGGTTTTGTCTAATAGGCATCTGACTTATTCTGCTTGAATCACAATGCCATGAGTTAGTTCAGTCTAGACCAATTATTTTAACCCCCACATTGGACTTCTAACTCTGCCAGATGCTATTTGACAGGAGGTTCCCCAATACTGAAAATCTCGCCAAGCATACATTATGTTGTTGTATAATTACAGCTTTCGAGTACTCAGTATGGTATTATTAGCTCAAGCTGTAGCTCATTTGGTGTACGTAATTACAGCACACTCAGCAGTGAGCACTGACCTACAAAGAGGGGAGTCTCTGGTGCTATTTTTAATCCATTTCACTTGACAATACATGTTATTACTAGGACTCCAAATTTTGAGAAAGAAAGTTTGATATTCACCTTGCATTTGCATATACCTTTGGTGTACCTAATATCATGCTGATACTTTAGAGCTATTATTTCTACCAATGATAATTGAATATTGATGTTATTTGAACAAAAAATTCAGTTTGGGGGAGTTCTTTTCTCTGGTGGGTGCCTGGGAAAATGACAAGGAGCCAAATGGTGCAAAAGGGTGCAAGCCTTAAAGACTTGTTCTGCTGGAGATTACAGCTTGTTAAGTTTTTGTAATGCCTAGTATTACCCCAGTAAATTATACTTTCTTGTCATCATTCCACTTATGTATTTTGCAGCTTCAAGTGCCCCTCTTTAAGAGGCACTTAAGTTAGACCTTAAGCAGCTGGCAGTTGTAGGTATTTTGTTATAGCGATCAGGATTGCCTTGGATAAAAGGTGGTGAGTTCTTAGATGAACTTGGAGGTGGCAGCGAAGAAGCCTTCAGTTGCCTGGGCATTTCCTCCCTAGCTAGCCTCACGTCCCACTGCTCCCCAGTCACTGTTATGCATCTCAACTGGGCTACATTGCCTCTGTCTATGTGTCCCTCTAGGATTTATCTGAGTTACAAGAAAGGTTAGGATGTGACCAAAATACATGGCACTTAACTGAAACTCTCAATATCAATGACTGAAGAACTTTTTAAAAAATTTTAAAAAGAAAGTATCCTGAAGACTCTTACCTGTCCTTATAGAATTATCCTAAATTAGGGTTAATGCTTTTGCACATTATTTCACACTTGTGAAGCTCTGCGAACCCCAAGCAGCAGTCTCTTTTATGTGTGCGTTGTATATTCCATTGTACTCCAAAGCATACAATATTTTAATTCAAAGAAATTATTTTTTGAGAAACAACCATCAGTTTTTAAACTGTTTGTAATTTACATTTTAACAAAGTACTTTTAAATATTCTGAAGATGAAAGCTATGACTGCTTCAGTATTAAAGATCTCTTTCCATCTCTTATGTGGAAAAATAAGACACGAAATAATTTTCATTTATATGGTTGAAAGTTCATATGCTAATATAGGTAGGAAAATTAATTTTAATTCAATAAAAATCTTTTTGGTACTATGTAAAAGGACAATTACAAGTATAATCAACTAACAAAGTTATAGAGGGTTTTTATTTTATGTGGGCAATTTTCAGACTTTGGTTTGACCACTAACACATGCCTACACACATACTTTTCCTAACACTAAGCTGTATTATAATAAGGTTCTACTTAAAACATCTTGACATTTTCCTTACACAGATCTTGTGACCGTTACAGAACTAAATGACCATTATGAACCTGAGGGATGGGTTACATAACAAAATGGGCCTCTCTTGATAGGTGCCAGTGAAGTACAGAAATATTAGCACTGTTTGACACCTTGGGGATCATTTAGCCCAGTGATGTCATTTACAAACAACCTAGGGCTCAGAGAATCAACCTGACTTGAAACACTCACTCTCTAAAGGTAATGATGTCACTACCATCCAAGGAAAATATTTTAGTTTGAATAAACAAATCAACTAGTAATTTGCAGAAAGAATTACTCATACAGTATTCGTGTAAGGTATCTAATTATTAAGGCCTATCACCTTAAAATATTCTATGAGAATACTTGAGTTCAACAAATCCACCTGAAATTTACTAGAAATCTCTCATAGGAATCCTGCATGTTAGATGCCACGGATGATATTTAAAGTTAGTAACAGGAAGGAGGAAGGAAGTGGGAGGAGAAAGGAAAGACAAAGACAATGCCTGTCCTCCAAAAACATTTCTAGCGGGAAGGACGGCATTGCTATTTAACACTTTGTTTACACCTCTGAAAGCATTTCTGTATTATGTCTGTCTCTGTCATTCAATGAAAAGCATTTCGAGGGCAGAGCGCATATCTGGTTTATCTACCAGAGTGAGTACCTTCTGTTAATAGCATTTGCTCAGAAATTTCTTCTTGAATTGAAATGAATTCCATCACTATTCTCATGCATCCAAAGACCAGTACTAGAATGAATCCTATCTTTTACATACTACACTTATATATACTAAATGAAATACATATGTTTCAGACTCATTATGGTATACCCAATAAATTTTTTTTGCATAAAGGATAATTAATATTATGGTTTTAAAATAATGGCTTTGTACCAGTGGGTTTCAAAATACTTGAGGGAAAAGTATATGATGAAAACATTCACCTTTTTAAAAAGCTTCACTGAATATTTTAAATTTCAGTATGCCATTTTCATGGAAATGAATAATGAATGACTGATTAAGAAATATACTCACTGGCACTCTTGCTAGTCATTTAATTGTGATCTTGTAGGTAAATTGGCAATCTCAATGGAAGAACACTTTGATTCTTTACTAAGTTACTTAGGTTGAAAATAACTAAGTGAAAGGCAAGGAAGGGTGCTATAAATCGAATAAGGCCCCTGAAGACGGATGATGAGTTGACAGGCATTTGGTCTAGCTAAGGGAGAAAAGGCTGGTGTCTGGGCGTCACAGAGGAGGGTCTAGTAGGAACCAGCCAGAAGGAAGAGCATGAGCAAAGGCACAGAGGTGGAAGGGTCAGTGTACACTTCCCTTTGTGCTAGAAACACAGTGCCATTTTGAGTACCAGTTCTGATTGGTGGTTTCTGTTTTGTTTCCTGTGCCTGAGTGCTTCTTGGCATCTTGCCTAATTCACCAAGTCACTTTAGAACTAAGGTTTTGCTTGACTCTTGCCAGCCCTGCTCCCACCCAAACAGCTGAAATCCTCCCACCAAACCCCAGAATAAGCTCACCAGCTAACTGACTTTCCCAAGTCACCTTAACATCCACCATACTGGTTTGTTGTGAAAATAAAACCAGTAATGTCTGTAAATTGTCCAGCATGATGCCTGGCGAATGGTATTTCCATTCCCTTCTGAGTAATGTCCTAGTTGGGACACCTTTGCTATTTTATGTTACTACCACCTACACCCTCCATACACACCCAGACGTGTGGACTAAAGCTTTCTTGAAACACCAGCCATTTTCTGTCGGGCTGTTCTCTACTGCCTGTGCTCTGCCTAGAATAGCATCGCTACCTGCACCAGCAGCTGGCTCTGTTCCTGGGTCGCCCGCTCCATCTCTCCAGTGGGAGGATCGCATTTCCCGTCCTGGCCCCTCCCAGGTTGCAGCTTCCTGATGACTTGTCCTGAAATAGGATACTAGGAACTCTGAGTCTGGAAAAGAGAAAGCTTGGGGAAACAGAGCTGTTTTCTAATATTTGAAGACTTGACTCATAAACAAGGAATTTAGATCAGAGTTTCTGTAACATTTTATGCCCTTTGGTGGTCCCGTGAAGCTTATGGATGCTTTCTTAGAATAATGTTTTTAAATGCACAAACTATAACACATAGGATTACCAGGAAACCAATTTATTCAACTATAGCTACCAAAATATTTTTAAAACAAATTTGTGATACAGCAACATATATGATTTTTTCATCAGCACAATAAAGAATAAGAAGTAGCAACAGGCCTAATAATCTCTAAAACTGCAAAATTATGCTGTCAACGGTATTTCAAGGTTTCTGGAACAACTGGAATGTGATATGAAAATATGTGTGATTTCTCTTGTTGACAAAGTCATAGGGAATTGTTAAGAACTGCTGAGGTTTGCTGCCTCCATTCATAACTGAAGGAAATCTAACTTTAGTTACAGATAAATAAAAATAAAGATGTCATTTTTTTTTTCTCACTGAAGTTCACAGACCCCTGAAATCTATGCATAGACACCCTTGTCCATGCCTTCCCCTCACCCACCCATGTAAGGATTGTAAAGACCCAATACTAGACTCATTCTGTGCCATTCAAGACAGGAGAACAGGCTCAGCAGGTTCATGAAATCTAGAAAGACAGATTTCAGTTCAGCACAATGAAGAATCTCCTAACTATTAAAAGTCCTCAAAAATAATGGCCACTTTGTGAAGGAATGAGTTTTTCATCACTAGAAACTATTCAAAAGAGACTGAAACAATTAAGTTAGGATTTCTGTATTGGAAATGCAACTGGGACCTTATTTACACAAAATACATTGTGTACAATGTTTTCTAGAGATGGGCATTGCAGTAGGCCTGCTAACGTTTGCCAGGCATGGTGCAAAGTGTTTTATGTTCATCAACACTTTCAGTTCTAGCAGAGTACTGGGAGGGAGGCATTATCCCTTGAATATTAGCTCAGTTATTTAAAAATATCTCAACTGGGCCAAACATTCCTGAGGTGGAATTCAAATCAAGGTCTTTCAGGCCCCAAGGTAGTTTCCATCTATAAAATGGAGTTAATAACACCTGCTTAGAGGGTTGCTATGAAGACTTCAGAAATAATATATGCCAAGTGCATATGTTAGATTATCAAGGATAATACTATTCTAAGTACTTTACATGTATTAATTCATTTCATCTTCACAGCAACTCTAAGAGGTAAATGATTTTATCAACCCCACTTTACAGATGAGAAAACAGAGGCACTAAGATGTTGAATAGCTTGACAAAAGCTCTACAACCAGTAACTGGATTTAAACCTGGGCAGTCCAACTCCTGAGTCTGTGCTGGAAACCACTGGTTACACTGCACCCCAACATGGTACTTGCAATTAATTTTATGCATATTTAAGATTTCTCTCCCCAATCAGGCAGCTACTGTGAAATCGAGTCTCCCTAAAACTGAGTTTCTCTGCCAAGTTTATGATTAACCTCTCTGGCCAAAACTTTATTCCCTTTCCTGTCCTACACCTGTATCCCCCTCAAGACTGAAGAGTATCAAAGAAAGGAGGGATTGAAACCCAGCAGGACCCTGTGGGAACTTCCTTGGTACAAAAACCCCTCTGTATCCTCTGTCTCTTGTTTGTAGGGAAAAAAAGAAAAAAGGCTTTAGTTTCCTAGGTCTTCCCCAAGTTTCAAAGAGCAGACTCAAGCAGTCAGTGATCAGGACAAGAGTCACAGGGCTCCCAGTTCCTCCTGAAGGGATATAGATAACAATCTGCTGCATATCTTTGAATTGCTCTACAGAAACAAAGATCCCCTCCTGCCCCCAGCCACACACACAACCTGGCAGGAGATGGTGACTATATGCTGACTGCAAGCACGCAGACCCCAGACTGAAACCAGAAGGTTGAGATTCTTGAAACATCATCCTATTATCTCACCACCAACCAAGAAGAAGGACTGCGAGCTGATCACGCATCCTACGTCCCTCTCCCATAACACTGTCTTTAAAACCCTTGCCTGAAAGCCCCTGGGGTGTTTGGGTCTTTTGAGCATGAGTCACCTGTACTCCTTGCTGGCACCTGCAAAAAGTGCCGACCTTTATTCACCACAACCCAGTGGTAAAAAATGGAACTGCCTTAGTAAAACTAGGATTGTCTGGGGTATACAAATTCAAACTAGGCCTGCAATTTTGTTCATCACTGCATAACCCATAAATGTTCTATGTTGAAGATTTCTGACTGTCATCCTAATCTATGTTTACTCCACATGCTCGTATCAAAGTAGGGAAGAGAGAGAGAGTTTCTCACTTCTTGATTCTTATTCCTTCATTCTATCAGGGCTGTTAGATGAGTCACAAACAAATGACCCAGAGCCAAAGCAAAAACCAGTGGGCAGGACTCCTCCTATCTGACTCTGCCTTTAAGGGAGATCAGCAACAAATGTGTCAGCTTTATCTGAGTCCCTCTGCCAAACAAGAATCATTACAAAGGACCTTACCATTGCATTGGTAGATTTCTCTCCTGTTGCCCTCTTGCCATATATTCCTTGTTCTTTCACCTCCATCTGAGGGGCACAGCAAGGAGGACTAGAAAAGAATGCAAAAATGTAAAAATTTCCAAATAATAAAATGAAAGAATAAGACTTTTTAGGATCCATCCCTGTCAGTTTGACTCAGACGGAACCAATTTGTTCTGCCTCTGTTTCCTGGTTCTCTTAATCATTCATATTATTATATTGTTAATCTCTGAGGACTTTTTCTTCATGGGTGGTCACTGACAATGTACTCCGGGGAAAAAACAAGATCCACCCACTCTCAGGGAAGCTTCGTAAACTGCCGTTTGGTGTCTTGCTAAGCTAGGTCCTGCAGTGGACCCCAGGATGGTGATTCACAAGCTGAGATTTATGACTTGCTATGCTCAAAAAGACAAGCAAAAAATATTTATTTCCGTCCTTTCTCTCAGGAAGTCATCTGAGTCACTCACATGTCTCTCTTGGTATTTAAAAGATTATAGTTTTCTATGTCTATGAGTCTGTTTCTGTTTTGTAAATAGATTCATTTGCATTATTTTTTAGATTCCATGTAAAAGTGATATCACATAGTGTTTGTCTTTCTTTGTCTGATTTACTTCACTCACTACGATATTCTCTAGTACCATCCATGTTGCTGCAAATGGCAATATTTCATTCTTTTTTATAGCTGAGTAATCACGTATGGGGAGTGGGGGAAGGACATATTAGGAGTGTGGGATTGACAGATACACACTACTATAAATAAAACAGATAAGCAACAAAGATTTACTCTATAGCACAAGAAATAACACTCAATATCTTATAATAAACTATAATGGAAAATAATCTGAAATAAAACATATATGTAACTGAATCAGTTTACTATACACCTGAAACTAACACAATATTGGGAATCAACTCTATCTCAATAAAAAGAGGCTATAGTTTTGAGTAATCATATAGCAATCTTCACAAATAGGTATAGACTGATAGACAAAAGTTAGATTTGGCTGAGATAATTGCTCCACTTACTAAGCCCGCTACTTGCAGTATGTTAATCAGTCACATACATTCTCTCATTTGATATTTATAAGATGCTATGAGATATTAATATTTATGGCCCCCATTTTATATGAATGAACAAAATAAGCAAAGTGATTGTGCAATTTACCAAACAGCTTGCCACAGTAAGTGGTGGAACTGGAATTCAACTTATGTCTGTCAGAGTCCAGAGCTCAAGTTCTTAACCCTCTGTTTTCAATCATCAGGGAACTTTCGCAATAACTCAAGGCAGGCCACTGGCAAGCGCTGCTGAAATACTTGGTTTACAGCTATGCACTGAAGCCCTCTATCCACCTATAAAAAAATGTACCCCAAGCTACTTTTCCTCATACCCTCTGTGTCTTAAAATCCTTTCAGAAAATGCTGTTAATATTTACTGAGCACCCTCCATGTGCTGGTTAGTGTCAAGGAGAGTTATTTTTAGCAAGAAGAAAAGTCTTTCCTAGAGGTCATTTTCATAAATGCAGCAGACTGGCTGAGTCTGGCTGAAGTCACTGGGGTGAGGATCTGAATGGGGGCTCTGTCCCGGTGACACCGAAGGCACACCCTATAGTACACATCTCCAGGGTCTCCTAAAAGGAGGGAGACCATGAGGCCAAGTAAGCACTGGGGGAAGAATTTGGATTCCAATAACCAGATTCAGATTGCTCACTATTTTTGAAAAGGGTATTCAATCACCGGTGGACAATATTCTCCTTAAGGACTTTTCTTCTAGAAAAATATTTTTAGTGCTTCCAGCTGTTTCTTGACCTTCTGGTCAGCTCTTCACAATCAAAAATAACCATTTAGGGGACTGCCAGAAGTTGCTCAGGTAATTTTTGTTAGTTCAAGTCCCTTTTGCTTAAGCTGCCTGTGGCTGCTTTGCCAAAGGATTGTTTCATTAATAAACACTGGGTTTTACCTATTAACCTATTAGCAGTCAGAAGTCCAGAAATTATATAGGGCACTTGGCAGTGATTACTGTAGTAAGAAGCATTTTATGGGAATTTATTCTCTTTTTTAAAAAGAAATATAAACACTGAAATCTGCTAAAATAAAAAGAGGAAATCTTAGATTGGCCGAATTGGAGGATTTTCATGTTTTTATATTTCACGCCGTCATTTTGACTTCAGTTTGCAAATCCTTAGAAGTCTTTAGATAGAAACAATTAAGAAGAAAACCTTTTCAGTGAGCCAGAGAAGCATTTTAGTATTTGTACTAGTTTATTTTTAATTTCTTGCTTATAAAAACTATGAAAGATTTTTTAAAAATAAGACATACTAATGGCTGATAAACACCAAAAAAGTGTTCTATCTAATTTGTGCAAA